>NW_007732353.1:99053-104764 GCF_000696425.1 Galeopterus variegatus | reverse complement strand
CCATGCAATATTTGAGATATACTTCTACTAGTTTTGCTGTTGTTGCTGTTTTTTTTTTTTTTCTGGAAATAAAATTTAACTGAATGTTTTGTATTTTATCTGACAATCCCATGCAATATTTGAGATATACTTCTACTAGTTTTGCTGTTGTTGCTGTTTTTTTTTTTTTCTGGAAATAAAATTTAACTGAATGTTTTGTATTTTATCTGACAACCTTATCCTTTATGCACCACAGTAACTCAGAGAATCAGACTGATAGAACAGCCACAATCCCAGACATCGCTGGTCACTATACCAGAGGAGAAGGGAGTCTGGAGTTTCTTTATCAAAGGACAATAATGAAATCTCTCAGTCTCATCACATTTCCTTTTCCTGTGCTGACTATAGACTAATAATCCAGGGGAGTCTTAATTTTTTATCTCCTATTTCATAGAAATTAATTCAGCTTCTATGAGTCCTCCACAGCTTTATAGTCAGCTTATAGTATTACTCCTTGGTAAAGTAAATTAAGGAGAATATGCCTCAACAGAATTATATTTTACTCTTTATTAAAAATGGAATATATTTTCTATTAGCTCAGTAAGTATGGTTAAGAAAGATATGAAGCCTTTGGTTATATCTATGGGATCATATGCTAAGTTAGTGAAAAGGAACATTTGAAATTGCAGAATTATGCAAAATATTTATTAAGCTTAAGAACAAAATAAAATATAAAATACGGCAGGTGGAAAACTTAGCTAATAAAAATAAACATTGCTGGAATAAGCCAATAACACTGATTTTTAAAACTGTTACTGAAAACTGTTTTTTAACAGGCAACACCATTAAGTCTATTTTTATTTGGAACATATATTGCATTAGAAGGATTTAGATGCATCTGTTGTTCCATATTTCTCTAACATTTCTAAAGAAATAAATCTTGATATTGATTATATATTGTCTATTTCTCCTATAAGGAAAAAAATCTAATTATAAACTTATATAACAGCAACTGGAACTTAATAATTTACAATATCTTTATGTTAAAGTAGCAAAGACTAGACAAGAGCAAAATGGGTTAATTTCAATTAGTGGTATTTTCGTTGAATTTGGGAGAATAAATTGGAGTGCTTCTTCTTAAATATTCAAATGTGATCAAATCTGAATGTGTTGTTGAGTTTGGGATGTCAAAATATTGGAGTGCATGAAGAATACAAATAATGAAGAATAAAAAAATGCAAATGAATAAGGGATTAGGAAACAATCATTCTAAGGACAATTTGAAGCATGTTTGTAATCAGTCCTTATGTTGGGAACACATTGCTTAATGTTTATATTTGCTTATTTGTTTGTTTTTGCTTGGAGATGGGGAATTTACCTTATGGCTATGAGAACTTGCTATCCTAAATCTGAAATGTCTATAGGCCTCATTAACTTTAGGAAAGCTCTAGTAAAATTTGAGAGAGCTCAAGTATTGCTAAATGGGGTGATAAGGATTTAACATTTTCTTTTCTGCTTTAGGATTTGAAGATATTTCTTGTCTTTGTGAGTAGTAATTTTTAGGTTATTAATTTCATTGAAAAAGTAAGGTATGGCTTTGGCTCTGGGTTATATGCCTCTTTGTACCTCTTTCTTTAGTTATAACATTCCATCATTATTAATAATAATTATTTATATTTAAGGGGTATATGTGAAAACAAAGCTTCAAAAACTTGTTAGTATTAAACATTTGTATATCTAGCATATATACTCTGGTTTCTTAATACAATATTATACTTATCATAAAAGAAAATATTATTTACTGGAAACTATGTCTTGATTATATTCTCATTGCAATTTATAGGTAGATACCTCATCATTATTACCATTTGACAGTATATTGACACCCTTGTTAGCAAGGCTATGAGAAATCAAGTAGAAGGTATACAACAGAAATTTTACAAATAAAAGAACTCCCTCACACACACAGACACACACACGCACACAGACCTACACAAACTATAAAGAGTTGTTAAAAGTGTTTTGTTAAGGGTTAATTAATTGGTAATTAAATATACAAAACATCAAAAAAGAACCTACTTTCTGTTTTTATTTTCATTTTCTTTGTCCTAGTAGTTTTAATAGTAGCCATAAAAGGGGTTTGTATGTTATCGGACTCAAGAAAAGAGGGAAATTTGCATAAACTTGGGAAATTATCTAGAATAATTGCATCTCCTTTATAATGAGATGATAAAATTATTTAAATAAATATAATTCATCAATTCCCTTGATGTTTATAGTTTTGTGGTAAATATGTCAGTGGAATAGCAACTGATGACAGTTTAAAATAAAAATAGAATGACAGAAAGTCATTCTAGCTTGCATAGCATGTTTCTTTCACAGATGTTGTATAATAGCATTCCAAAATGCTTCCCAACCAGAAAAAAAGAAACGGTGTTAAAAAATTTAAACCACTCTCAATCTTTCTTCCAAATCTGAGAAAACAAATGTAAAATGATGTGGTCTCTATTTATAGATTAGGAAATCAAAGTGATATAGGAGGTGCTCAGTTTCCCTGGGCTAGGGTTACAGGAAACACCTCTGGGTTTCAAGCCACTTCCTGAGGTCTCAGCCTCCTCCTCTAGAAGAACGTTTCTGTTGCTAGTTAGACATATTTTCAGCACCAACACAGGGAAAATGAGACCACAAGGGGCTGACTTATGCAAATCTAGTGGCTGGGCATGCTCAGTAGAGAAGGGTTATGTAACCCTTTTAGTTGAATGACTTTCCACTAGGGACTGTAGAGAGCACCTTATGTATTCTTGAATACACCTTGTGTATGTGATAGGATTTGACCAATGAACATGTTCCAAGAAGAGACCAACTAAGCATGTGCAAGACCAATGTTACATAACTGGGGACAATCCCCTTAACTGAATATTCATTAGATAGAGAAAGAATGAAAGCTGAATCCCAGCAGAAGGTGAGGTTGTTGCTCACTCTCCTGAAGGCAACCCACAAGTGGCTGAACGAGGTGTGTATGCTATCCAAGCTTACTTTCAGCAAGCAGCTGCTCACTCCCTTGAACCAGCCTACAGCAGAAGGTGAGGTTGTTGCTCACTCTCCTGAAGGCAACCCACAAGTGGCTGAACGAGGTATGTATGCTATCCAAGCTTACTTTCAGCAAGCAGCTGCTCACTCCCTTGAACCAGCCTACATTCTGTACTGAGCTTTCAGTATGTATTTCTTGTTTTTGTATTAGACTTGGTGTGGTTCCTGCTCAGTCTCTGCCCACTCTCTCTGTGAAATCTTACTCATTATATTAAATCTGTACTCTTATTCATTATATTAAACCTGTTTTCACTTTCTACTGTGATTCTGCTCTTCAATTCTTTCCTGTGGAGGCGTTAAGAACCTGGTAAGAAGACTGGGTGGGTTGAGGCCAACTATTCAGCCCCCTGAACTTTACTTCCAACATCAAAAGCAGAGAATTTAGAAAACCTTTTCAAAAGAACAACATTATTTAATGAGAGAATGATTATTAAAACACTTGTAGTCTAATGTAATTTCCACTTAAATAAATTATGCCTTTTAATGTCTCAGTAAGAAAACAAATTTTTGACTCCAGTTTATTTCACCTCCCAGGTACTTTTTATAGAAATTCAGTTACTGAGTTTCTCATATCTTTCACTAAGTGCTATGATCTGAATGTCTGTGTTCCCCTAAAATTCATATGTTGAAATCCTCACCCCCAAGGTGATGGTATTAGGAGATGGGGCCTTTGGAAGGTAATTCGGTCATGGGGTGAGCATCATAGATAGGATTAATGCCCCTATCAAAAAGGCCTAAGAGAGACCCACCTCACCCCTTCACTGTGTGAAGACATGGCAAGAAGGCTCTGTCTATAAGCCAGAAAATGAGCGCTCACCAGACACTGAATCAGCTCTGATCTTGTACTTTCCAGACTCCAGAACTTGAGAAATACATTCCTGTTGTGTATAAGCTTCCTGGTTCATGGTATTTGTTATAGCAGCCTGAACAGACTAAGACAACAAGTAAACCAAGATTTGAGGTTCTAAGCCCTCGATACAGCTTTGGGTCTCTGACTAGAGATGGCAAAAACTCTCAAAAGGCTCAGGTCATAGCATCCTCAAAGCATTCTTCTAAGTTAAAGGTGTTTAACATTCCTGAAATTGCAAAAATTTGTTCTAATCACAGAATGTGCCATTGTCAAAGAAATAGTTCAAAAACAAATACAAATAATATTTCAAAATAATTCCAATTATATATAATAATTACAAAAAACTATACAATAATTTTCAAACACTGAAGAATTTAATCCAAGCAATAATTTTAAGATACCTTTAATTTCTCATTCATTTTCTTTAGGCCTTTCAACTTCCCAAGGACTTTCTCTTGCCTAAATAAGCTAAACTTGCCTCTATTACTTCTTAATCACATGCCTTCTATCATGCAATGGCTCTGTTTCTTTCTGCTTGAAGTTTTGTTTAATTCACTGTAGTCTCCAAATTCTCCTCTACAAAAGCCTACAAACCATAACTGAAAATGACAGATATACTCTAGAAAGTCCTGGCAGCAACTAAAGAATGAAAATAAGCAGATGAATATAAATTGCATGTGAGGTGAAGAAGATATGGTGAGGAAATGGAAGCATTGGAGAGGAAATGGAAGCATTGGAAAGGANTCAAAAACAAATACAAATAATATTTCAAAATAATTCCAATTATATATAATAATTACAAAAACTATACAATAATTTTCAAACACTGAAGAATTTAATCCAAGCAATAATTTTAAGATACCTTTACTTTCTCATTCATTTTCTTTAGGCCTTTCAACTTCCCAAGGACTTTCTCTTGCCTAAATAAGCTAAACTTGCCTCTATTACTTCTTAATCACATGCCTTCTATCATGCAATGGCTCTGTTTCTTTCTGCTTGAAGTTTTGTTTACTTCACTGTAGTCTCCAAATTCTCCTCTACAAAAGCCTACAAACCATAACTGAAAATGACAGATATACTCTAGAAAGTCCTGGCAGCATCTAAAGAATGAAAATAAGCAGATGAATATAAATTGCATGTGAAGTGAAGAAGATATGGTGAGGAAATGGAAGCATTGGAGAGGAAATGGAAGCATTGGAAAGGAAAACACTGGGATTTTCATACATTAGTAATTATATACAGTGAAATTTCAGTTAAAATTTATTTCCTGTTTAAACTTAATTGTTCTTTCAGTAAATTTCTATAACTAACCTCTCACTCTGTTTCTTTCTATCTGCCTTTTAAGTTAACACCTTTGGCTCAGAAGTCACAAGTTGTTTATGTAGGGTATTTTGCAGGACCATTGGAGCTGGCCCAGCACAAACTGGGCTAAACTGGTTGAGTCCACCGATCTCTCTACTAAGCCTATGTGAATGTCTGATGAGTGACATGTTGACATCAGAGGGCTGAAAACTCCATGTCAGGATCATGCTAGCCCTGCCATCTGTTGAACATGTAACCCATGAAGAGGCATTCAGACACATTTGCAGGCACATATCACTGAACACCTTCCTCAAACCTTTTAACCAATGACAATCCCCCACATCTCGCATCACCCCTAGCCAGTTCCTCATAAATATCACTTCATTCCCACTGTTGAGAAGGCAGATTTGAGATTTTTTTTCTCCCATCTTCTTTTTTTTTCCATTAAATTTTTATTTTGTCAATATACAATGTATATGATTATTATGGC
>NW_007732353.1:93985-97840 GCF_000696425.1 Galeopterus variegatus | reverse complement strand
ACTCTTGGCTATTGTAAAGAGTGCTGCAATGAACATTGGGGTACAGGTATACCTTCGACTCCCATCTTCTTAGTGGCCTTGCAAATAAACCTTTTCCTTGCTGCAAAGACCGGCATTAGTATTTGGCTTGTTGTGCATCAGGCAATGGGCCCTGATCAGTTATAAGTTGGTGACTGGTGGAATGAAAGTCCTTTCCAGACTCTTGTCCATAGGTCACTGTCCCCTTACCAGGACTGGGAGCCCATGAACACATCTGAGCAGTTGCCTGGATGATTTGCCCCAGGTATTCGTCATTGAATTTTCTCCCTGGCAAGGCACTAACAACCTTTGTTTCATAGCTTCACCTTTTCAGTGGAGAAAACAATTTTTGGTTTGGAATACATCTATCAGTGAGTTACCTGGATACAAGGGATTGGACTCTTATTTTTCTTTCCCTTTGGTTTTGGCCTCTGAAAAGAGGTCTTGATGACTCCAAAAAGGGAACCTTGGTGAATTCCAAAAGGGAGCCATGGTTCAGCTTTTGCTCAGACAGTCTCGAGTTAAGCAGACCCAACAACAGGAAAAGATGAGGGGATTTCTGCTCCCAGAGGTGCTCTTTGCTTCTTGGCCTTGGTGAGTTCTGAGAGGGAGCCTTGGCTACTGGTTTAAATTTGTGTGTATGTGGTGATGTTTATCCTGTTTGTGAAGTCTATGTTAATGTCTGCTACCTTCCTAGCAAATCCTGAAGGAGTTGCCAGTGGCATCCAGGTAGGACTAACTCAGGGAATCTTGACATTCTACTTCTACTGACTGGATGACCACTTGCCTGAGTACTAGCCAGAGATCAATTTGCACCATCTTGAGTGGATAAAAGTTGGCTGGTACAGGCAGAGGCAAGTTTGAGTCTTGATATTTTGTCCCCATTGAGGGAATCAAATTCAGGGTCCAGAGCATGGTGGTTAGTCTGCCACCTGAATGTCTGCTTAGTGGGTTTTGAAATTTTGACTTGGTATTAAACTTGTTATTGCTGTACAGTGTCTAATATTTTTTGAATATACCCATTGTACATTTAAAGCCCATACAGTAAAATGGAGGACACAAATTCAGGTCCCCCATGCAGCCCCTTGGGATGCATACTTCAAAATTATCCAGCATTTAGCTAAGAGCCTATGAAGAAAAAGGAAATGGTGTTTTTAAAATAATACTGCCTGGCCCCATACTCTTTATGCTCAGGGGAGAAATGAGCAGAAAATGGGCCTCCAAATTATAGTACTATTCTGCAATTAAATTTCTTTTGTAAAAAGGAAAAAGGATGAATGAAATTCCACATGTGAAAGCATTTATGTTGTTATATCAAAATAAGGCTGTAGTAAGTGAAGTGTAAAATCATGGCTCCTCAGAAAGAGCAGCCTAGGAAATCAGTCCTTTTTGAATCACAGAAGGAGAAGATGACTTGTTACCAGCCCCATTGAATACCCCTCTTATGAAGGAGCTGCTGTGGCTTCACTGGCAGGGCCACAAATGGCCACTCAAGCTTTCAGATCATACCAGAATCAGGCAGAGCAGGAATCGTCTCCTCACAAACCCAACAAGGTACTCAATTAGGGCAGGAAGTCACCCAAATCTAGGAAGGACAATTTCCATTTGATTCAAATGCGCATTGGAGGATAGGTACTCAAGAACAACAGGCAATATTGACTGGAGTCCATTTCCCTTTTTCAATTTCAGATTCCTGAGTTGGAAAAATAATATGTCCACCTATAGGGATAATTCTAGAAAGATGGAAAATTTCTTTTTCTCAATTTTTGCCACCTATAATCCAACTTGGGCAGATGTTCAAAATTTGCTGAATATTCTCCTCACTTCTGAGGAACACAGAATGGTTTCAGAGAAAGCCAGAAAGGAAGCAGATAGGTTGCATGTGGATACTCCTGTCAACTTAGTAAGGGCAGCAACTTCCATAGCCATCTCAATTGCTGACCCTGGTTGGGATATTAATAATGGAGTTAGAGCCAAGTTTGATGATTATCACAATTGCATGCTTGCTGGGTTATTAAAAGGGGTCCCAAAGTAAAGAAGTCTTAATAAAATCCAAGAAATTAGACAGTGACCCAAAGAGAATACCTTCAAGTTTTTAGAAAGAATTTTTGAGGCTTTCTGCCAATATACAAACATTGACCCAGAAGCTCAGAACAATTAAAAATAGTCAGTTTATTGGCCAAAGTGCTCCTGGTATTCATAAGAAGCTTGAAATATATGATGGCTCTTTAGAAATGCCTATATCTCAACTGGTTGAGATTGCTTTTAAGGTCTTCAATAGTGGAAATCAGAAACAGGGGAAGAGAGAATTTAAGATGAAACAACAAGCCTTGCTGGTCACCACTGTGACTCAAGGTAGATTTAGACACACTCTGGCACCTCAAGAAACATGGACTAAGCTAAGAGTCCTGGGACACAGGACTGTACCCAGAAGGTACACTCTACAGTTGGGCACTGGAAATGTGCATATTGTAAACAGCAGGGCCATTAGAAAAAGGAGGACTCCAGTCTAAACAAGATCCTTGAGGAAGAAAAATAGCAGGCAACTCATCAAATGCCTGAGCTTACTGAGATTGATTAAGAATGATGGTGCCCAGGGGCTCCCTTAAATCCCTCTGGCTCCATTAAAATGTCCCACATGGAGCCTTGGTAGCTATGCAGGGGGGAAACTGACTTGATTTGCTGATTGATACTGGAGCCACATACTTAGTCCTAAATGCCTGGCTGTTCAAATCCTCCTCTGAGACAATGATTATGAGTACAGTTTCTGAGGAAGCTATAAAAAAGCCGTTTCTTCGACTCTTGGACTGTCAAATGAGAAAAGTGTACCTGAAACATAGCTTTTTGTACATGCCTGAGTACCCAATTCCTCTGATGAGTTTTGTTAACCAAATTAAATGCCAAGATGACTTATGTTCCTAGGTGAATGGATATTAAGGTCATGCCCAAACAGGCATGAACACTCCAATTAGTACTACTGTTCCAGGAAAAAGAGCCCTCAATGGCTATTCCCAGAGAAATCTTGCTAAAGGTACCTGGAGGCATGGGCAGATGGGAGGCCAGGTAAGACAAAATCTGCCACATCCATCTAGGTAAGGCTATGCCGTGGATCCAAGATTTCTAACTTAACACAGTACCCCTTGAGGGAACATGACAGAAAGGGGATCCCACCCATGATAACAGCAGTCCTTGAATATTAGCTTATTTGCCTTTGCCACTCGCCTTATAACACACCCATCTTGCCAGTTCAAAAGTTAGGAACTAAAGCATATCAATTTTTCAGGGACAAGAGCAACTAATCATATTGTAGAGGACACTGGCCTGGTGCTTCTGAACCTGTACACCTTACTTACTACCTGGTTTGGAGATTTTTGTTGATTTATGGTTTTGGACTTAAAGATCACATTCTTTTGCATCCACTTGAGTTTCAAGCCACAAGAACTGTTTACTTTTGAATGGGAGAATCCATATTTAAAAAGTAAACAACAGTATTATTGGACTGTTCTTTCTCTGGGATTCAAGAGCTCCACCACTTTTTGGGGAAAATTTCTGGCCGAAGACCTGAGGGAGCTCCAATTAGAGCAATGGGTCTTACGCGAATATGTGCATAACATTTTGATTGCCGGCAGGACTAAGGCAGCACAGATCAGGACAGTATTCTGACAAATTTTCGGGCTGAGCAAGGCTACAAAGTTTCCCAGAAAAAGGTACAGATTTCTCAACTTTCATTTAAATACTTGGGCTTTGAACTGTCTCAAGGACAAAGGAATTTGCTTCCTGACAGGAAAGAAGCTTTGTCTAGAGCAGCAGTGCCCACCACTAGGGGGCAACTATGGG
>NW_007732353.1:91374-93500 GCF_000696425.1 Galeopterus variegatus | reverse complement strand
CCCAGAAAAAGGTACAGATTTCTCAACTTTCATTTAAATACTTGGGCTTTGAACTGTCTCAAGGACAAAGGAATTTGCTTCCTGACAGGAAAGAAGCTTTGTCTAGAGCAGCAGTGCCCACCACTAGGGGGCAACTATGGGGGTTCCCAAGCATGGCAGGATTCTGTCATATCCAGCCCCCCAGTTCTGGACTTCTAACTAATCCCCTTTATGAAGCCCTCAAGGTAAGACGTGACAAGCCCCATGATTGGATCAGTGAATGCCAGAAGGCATTCCACATTGTTAAAGAAAAATTACTGACTTTCCCTGCTCTAGGACTCTGATATCAAAAAACATTTTGGTCTGTTTGTTCATGAAAAACAGGGGTATTAACTAAAAATCTGGGCAGTACAAGGAGGGCTGTTGCTTATTTCTCAAAACAAAGCAATTGGACAACATAACTAAAGGATGGCCAGTTTGTTTAAGAGCAGTGGATGCCACTTGCGACGTTTACAAGAATTGGAAAAATTCACCCCAGACAGCCCACCAGAGTGCACACCCCTCAATAGGTGATCCCCCTTCTAGAACAGAAAAGGGGTTACTGGCTTACATCTGGGAGGCTGGGCAAATATCAGGCCATCTTGTTGGACAAGCATAATGTAATTCTTTTTTTTTTTTTTTTTCCTTTTTGTCATTTTTCATGACCCGTAATGGGATCGCAACCCTCGGTGTCGCGCCCGAGCGGACCGGTCTCTACATGGGATCTGAACCCTCGGCGGGAGCGCCGCGGCACTCCCAAGCGCTGCCCTCTACCGAGTGCACCACCAGGCCGGCCCAGCGTAATCTAATTCTGAAAGCAATTTCCACTTTAAACTCTGACACTTTCTTTCCACTAATAGAGAGGAGCCCAGACATGAATACATACAAATAATTAAACAAGTTTATTCCAGCTGACTTTATCTGACAGAACTCCTGCTAAAAGATCCAGATTTAGAAATGTTTACTGATGGAAGTAGCTTCATGGACCAACAAAAACAGAAGGCTGGATACACAGTGGTGTATCAACAGACCTTATTTGCAAATGCCCTTACCCCAGATACCTCTGCCCAGAAGGCAGAACTTGCTAGGAGATATTATCAGGTCAAATGTGGTGGTAGTCCATTTCTCTGGACATCAGAAATTAGATAGCCTGGATTCAAAGGGAAATAAGCTAGTGGCCTGAACAAAGACTTCACCCCAATTTTTGGCCCTGGTTCCAGATATCGACTTGACTAAAAGCCATCCAAAATATTCCCCAGAAGATCTGGAAAGGGCCAACAAATAGGGTTTTCACTGGGGACTTTCCATATTCTGAGCAGGCAGGATATAAATATATTAAGGAAGAATGGATTTATAATGGACAAGAAATGGTGCTTATTTTGTATCTTGTGGAAAAAGTGATTAGTCATATTCATTGGAGTACACACCATGGAAGGGATGCAATCCTCCAGTGGGTTTAAAAGTATATGATAGGACCCAGTATGCAGGGGAGCATCCAAAAAGTAATACAGAAGTATATGATTTATACAAAGAACAGACGTAACACAGGGCCACCCCCTCATGAAAGGAGTCCAGATAGAGGTGCTGGTACTGGAGAAGACTTGCAGATAGATTTCACTATCATGCTATGAGCCATCAGAAATTTCAGGTGTTCGTTGGTATTTGTGGACACTTTCATTGGATGAGTGAAGGCTTTTCCATGTCGAACAGAAAAGGTCTCCGAAGTAGTTAAGGAATTACTAAAAGATATCATTCCTAGGTTTGGACTACCTGTATCGATTCAAAGTGACAATGGAGGAGCACTTATTGCAAAAGTTACTCAGGGGCCGGCCCGGTGGCGCACTGCTACAGTGTGCTGCTTGTGAGCGCGGTGGCGCTCCCACCGAGGGTTTGGATCCCACATATAGACTGGTTCCCGCTCACTGGCTGAGCGAGGTGGGGGCGCAACACCGAAAGGTTGCGATCCCGTTGCCAGACACGAAAAAAGACAAAAAAAGGAAAAAAAAAAAAAAAAAGTTACTCAGAAGGTATCTGGTGCTTTGGGCATTCTCTGGAAGCTTCATACCACCTGGTGGCCATAGTTAACCAGAAAAACTGAGAAAATGGAT
>NW_007732353.1:88413-90235 GCF_000696425.1 Galeopterus variegatus | reverse complement strand
TTCTCACTTGGTGAACTTATAAATAAACTTTATCTCCTGCAAAGACTGGTGTCAGCCTTTGCCTTGCTGAGCTTTAGGCAATGGGCCTTGTTTGGTTACATAATTAATAGTTTTGTCTTCTCATGATCGTTTATGCTTCTCAGCTTTGAATGTTTATCTTTCACTTAGATCACCACTTCCATACCACACTGTCAATTTATTTTTGATATTTCTGTTGGTATATCTCAAAGTCATTTCACAAATAAAATATTCAAAATGAACATCATGAAATCCCCCTTTAAAACCAATATGATCTTCCTATAAGCTTTTTTATTCTATGGAAATCCACCACCCATCATCCTGTTGTGCAATCCACAACTCAATATTCATTTTGATACCTCACCAACTCTCACACTAAAGTTTATCCATCATCATGTCCTGTTAATGTCATGTCCTGCATATCTCTTTATGACTTCTATTTTTTCTGTCTTTACTACCACCCTAAATCAACCACCACCATCTCTTTTTTTTTAAATTACACAATAACTTCCAAGTTAAGTTCCTCTTGGTATCTTCTAGTATATTGTCTACATATCAATGAAGGTGAGCATTTCATAATGCATAAAATCTTTTAATGCACTTTATTGTAATAGATAACATTAATGTGGTCTCCAATTCCCTGAGCTTAAATTTTTGTTCACCTCTGTCACGAGACCCTGTACTTCTCTAGACTTTGCTCCTTATAATCCAGTAATAAGGATTATTTTTCTGAAAGGGATTTTAATTTCTCTGTTATAGGATCATTATCTACCAGGTTTCTTCTGACAGAAATGCTCTCATTTATTCATTTTCATAAAAATTAGAAAATGTAAGACCAGAGAAGAACAGATTGAGTCACGTGAAGTAGCCAGCCATTTGCTGAAATTATTAACTAACTGAAACTATGGCCTTGAAACTTTCTTAACATAAGATTAGGATAAGAGCAATTCTAATAGATGTAAAGAAATAACCATTGCATTTAAGTATAGCTTTAAGTATTTAAATATTTATGTGTTTAAGAGGATTCTCAAGAGATAATAATTTTTTCAAGCTCTAAAATGAGAAAATAGAGAGAATAAGCTCAGCCCNTCTCTGGAAGCTTCATACCACCTGGTGGCCATAGTTAACCAGAAAAACTGAGAAAATGGATCATACTTTAAAAAAGGCTCTAGCTAAGATTTGCCAAGAAACTAACCTGATGGGATAAGGCCTTGCCAGTAGCATTGCTTAAGATAAAGGTGGACCCTAGAAGTAAGCTCCAATTGAGTTCATACAAAATGCTCTTTGTGAGACCCTTTCTTTACTCCAAGTATGACCTAGGGGACCAGGAGGGGATAAGAATTAAAGAATTGGACAAAATAAGATATGTCAAATTGCTATTGGCCAAATGCATCCCCTAAAGATTCATGTACTACAAAGGTAATCCCCACTGTAAAAGTTTTAAGAGGGTGGGAAATCCAATTGTGGTATTTGAAAGGTGGGGCCTGTAAGAGGCGGTTAGATTGTGAGGAACATGCCCTAGTGAATGGCTTGATCCATTCAGGGAGTAATGGGTGTGGTTCTGATGGCTTTACAAGGAAAGCAAGTGAGCAGGTTAGCTCTCCTTTGCTCAGCACATTCTTCCCATGTGATACCCTGAGTTGTTATAGAGGAAGGCCCTTTCCACTCCTAAGTCCTTTCTTATAAATATCCTTTCTTTCCCACTGTGGAGAGGGCAGATTTGAGATTTTTTTCCCTCTCGTCTTCTCACTTGGTGAACTTATAAATAAACTTTATCTCCTGCAAAGACTGGTGTCAGCCTTTG
>NW_007732353.1:84722-86873 GCF_000696425.1 Galeopterus variegatus | reverse complement strand
TCAAGAGATAATAATTTTTTCAAGCTCTAAAATGAGAAAATAGAGAGAATAAGCTCAGCCCAAAAGATAAAATATTTAATTTGTAGACAAATGTTTTAAAAATATTTCATGTGATAAAATCAGAAATAGCAGATGAACTAACACATCTGCATAATTCAGGCAATATTTTTTTTCATAGTTTCCAAAAAATTATTGTAAACTATCATGTGAAAATAATGGTCTGAAGTAGAACTTCAGTTTCTGTTTTATATTTGTATGAGGACTTCTAGACATTCTGCAAGGAAATATTCAAATTTTAGTTTCCTGGATGAGGATATTTGGTTTCAGTTGCATTTTAGAAAAACGGGATTGGTTACATGATCTATGAAGACTTTCAAGCTCTATAATTTTATGAGTTGGTTTCTTTCTTCTTTCAATTTAACTTTTAGTTCTATTCACAAGAAAAAGAAGCACAAAGCCTAGGGTCTTTGGAAAGGACTTGCTATTAAACAAACTTTTGACCCTTGGCAAATTGCTAACTTCTCTTTTTCTGTTTTCTTTAAATGGCACTTCCCAGAGGCACCGTTTAGGGCTGTTTGAGCGTTAATTAGCTAATATATGCAAAGCACTGTATTAATGCTAAATGTCTCTGCTAATGAAATACCTGAAAAGTTTATGTGCTTCAGTCTTTAAAGCATCACTATTCCTTTGTCTTTTTTTTTCCTAAAATAGAAACAAAACAAAACAAAACAAAAAACCCTTAAGCAAGAGGTTATTCGTTTGAGATAATTATATCTACTGTCAGTATGTACAAATCATTGTGATAGATACTAGGTATTTAGTGCTGAACAGTCAGATCTGTTGTCTTTCAGACTTACCGTTCTTGGTGGGGAAGGTAAAGACTAGGGTTTCATTAAGAACAGTATGAGAAAAAGTCCTCAGGTAGCAAGGCATGGGTTTGAATGATATATGAAAAAGGTTCTGTGACTAAAACACAAAGAGAAAGGAGGACAGTAGAACAGACAAAGAATGAGTAGCGATCTTCAAGCATATTTGAATGCAAATTGCGTCATTAAAACATGTTGAGTACTCATCGATAGTACGTATACTTTCACCTACTTACACTAGAAATTGTCTAAATACACTAACTAACACTGGTAGTGTATGTTATCAAAATATACCAGACATAAAATTAAAAACAAGATAAAAGTGAAGTAAAACATTTTAAATTTATCAATGGGGAAATCCTTTCCTTTTTTTTTTTTTTTGCTTTTACTAAAACTTTTATTGTAAAAATATTATATGGAAGAAGAGCATCCTCAGCCAGGCTTACTAAAACTACAGTATGCAGTTTATCCATCCCACCCTCCAAACTTGTGTTAAAAAAAATCACCTCCTTTGTTGAATCTTCTTTGGGTCACTCAGTTTTTCTTCCAAACAAATCAAAGAGTGTTGCATTTTTATACACAGAAACATGGGTTTGAAAGCCATAGAAACTCATTGGGAAAAGACGGAACAGATTATAAATCTATGTTGCTTCTTTGGACACAGTATCATCTGCTAACATCAGAAGGTATCGTGTTCTTAGGGTGAAGATGCAAATTAATATATTAATTTTAATAAACATTTAAAACGACATTTTAAAGTATTTTATTTGCCTAACTTTTTGTCACATGATTCAATTTCCATTGTACTTCATAATAAGGTTGATAAAGAACTTACATTAAAGC
This sequence comes from Galeopterus variegatus, assembly GCF_000696425.1. Taxonomy (NCBI): domain Eukaryota; kingdom Metazoa; phylum Chordata; class Mammalia; order Dermoptera; family Cynocephalidae; genus Galeopterus; species Galeopterus variegatus. Next base: position 85,164 of record NW_007732353.1, on the reverse strand, counting down.
AGGAGAACTGTGAGCACTACGTTTTTTTTTTGTTTGTTTGTTTTCAAGTATAATGACGTTAATGGCAATTTTGTATCGAAGGGAGCAGGGATGTCAGAAAATATTTTAAGTGAGTTTTACATGTTGTAATAGTTAGTTTAGTTATAATAATATATAGTAATTTGTAAATCAGGCAAAGATAAATTGCAAAATGCAAGAACACTCTAAGAGAAAAGAATAAAGGTAGGGATAATTGTTAGTTTCTCTACGTTTGAAACCCTTATTCTTTATCCCAAAAAATTGTCTGAAAGAAACACTAAGTAGAGGAGAAAATAGAAACTTGTACATTAAATGCGAGTAATACTAAATTTAATATATTTCTCAGTTTTAGAAAAAATATAGAGTTCAGCTTTTTTCTTTCAGTCCCTTGATTGATCATCTTTGTTCCCTTTTGTTATATCTA
>NW_007732353.1:78238-81680 GCF_000696425.1 Galeopterus variegatus | reverse complement strand
TTTCACAATGTTAATTCTTCCAATAAAAGAGCACGGGATATCTTTCCATCTTCCTGTGTCTTCTTTAATTTCTCTCAACAGTGGTTTGTAGTTCTCGTTGTAGAGATTTTCACATCCCTTGTTAACTTTACTCCTAAGCATCTTATTTTTTTGGTGGTTATTGTAAATGGGCTAGCTTTCTTGATTTCTTTTTCTGCATGTTCACTGTTGGAGTATAGAAATGCTACTGATTTTTGTATGTTGATTTTTTATCCTGAAACTTTGATGAATTCATTTATCAACTACAAAAGTTTTTTGTAGAGGCTTTAGGCTGTTCGATATATAGGATCATGTCTTCTGCAAAGAGGGACAGTTTGACTTCATCTTTTCCAATTTAGATGCCCTTTATTTCTTTCTTTCTCTGATGGCTCTGGCTAGTATTTCCAACACTATGTTGAATAGGAGTGGTGAGAGTGGACATCCTTGTCTAGTTCCTGTTCTTAAAGGAAAAGCTTTCAGCTTTTCTCCATTCAAGATGATATTGGCAGTGGGTTTCTCATATATGGCTTTAATTGTGTTGAGATACTTTACATCTATGCCTAACTTGTAGAGAGTCTTTATCATGAACAAGTGTTGAATTTTATCAAATGTTTTTTCAACATCTATAGAGATGATCATATGGTCCTTGTGTTTGATTTTATTCATATGGTTTATCACATTTATTGTTTTGTTTATGTTGAAACAACCTTGCATTCCTGGGATGAATCCCACTTGACCATGGTGTATAATTTTGCATATGTATTGCTTTATTCTGTTAGCTAGTATTTTATTGAGGATTTTTGCATCTATATTCATCAAGGATATTGGCCTTGAGTTTTCTTTTTTAGTTGTATCTTTATCTGGTTTTGGTATCTGGGTCATGTTTGCTTCAAAGAATGAGTTTGGGAATATTGCCTCTGTTTCAATCTTTTGGAACAATTTGTAGAGAATTGGTGTCAATTCCTCTTTGAATGTTTGGTAGAATTCTGTGAATCCGTATGGTCCTGGGCTTATCTTTATTGGGAGACTTCTAATAATAGTTTCAATCTCTTTTATTGTTATTGTTCTGTTCAGATTTTCTACATCTTCTTGGCTCAGTTTTGGTAGTTTGTGTCTGTCCAGAAATTTATCCATTTCCTCCAGATTTTCAAATTTGTTGTTATGTAGTTGTTTATAGTAGTCTCTAATGATTCCTTGTATTTCAAAGGTATCTATTGTAATATAACCTTTTTCATTTCTAATTTTTGTTATTTGTGTCTTCTTTCTACTTTTTCTAGTTAGCCATGCTAATGGTTTGTTAATTTTATTTATCTTTTCAAAAAACCAACTTTCCGATTCATTGATCTTTTGTGTCATTTTTGGGGTTTCAATTTCATTAAGGTCTGCTCTGATCTTAGTGATTTATTTCTGTCTACTAACCATCGGTTTGGATTGTTCTTGTTTTTCTAGTTCTTTAAGGTGAAGTATTAGGTTCTTTACTTGCCATCTTTCCATTCTTCTGAAGTAAGCATTTAATGTGATAAATTTCCCCCTTAGTACTGCTTTTGCAGTATCCCACAGGTTTTGGTATGATGTATCATTGTTTTCATTAGTTTCAATACATTTTTTGATTTCTTGTTTGATTTTTTCTTGGACCTATATGTCATTAAGTAGAATGCCAGTTAATTTCCATGTGTTTGTATAGTATCCAGAATTTTGTTTGTTATTGATTTCTAATTTTAATCCATTGTGGTCTGAAAAAATACATGTGATAATTCCATTTTTTTAAATTTGTTGAGACTTGATTTGTGACCTATCATGTGATTCATCCTGGAAAATGATCCATGTTCTAAAGAGAAGATTGAATATTCTGAGGTTGTTGGATGGAATGTTCTGTAGATACCTGCCAAGTCCAATTGGTCTAGAGTGTTGTTTAGATCTTGTGTTTCTCTGTTGATGCTTTGCCTAGATGATCAGTCCAATATTGATAATTGGGTGTTCAGGTCCCCTATTATGGTATTAGTGTCTAATTCCTTCTTTAAGTCTAATAGAGTTTGCTTTATGAATCTGGCTGCTGTGACATTGGGTGCATATATATTTATGATTGTTATGTCTTCTTGATGGATAAGTCCTTTTATCATTATGTAGTGGGCCTCATTATCTCTTTTTATGGTTTTTAGTTTAAAGTCTATTTTGTCAGATATAAGAATAGCTACTCCAGCTCATTTTTAATTTCTGTTTGCATGGTAAATCTTTTTCCCTCCTTTCACTTTTAGTCTACATAAGTCTTTATAGGTGAAGTGGGTCTCTCAAAGGCAGCATATAGTTGGGTCCTCCTTTTTAATCCAGTCAACCAGTCTGTGTCTTTTGATTGGGGAATTTAATCCTTTTATGTTGAGTTGTTATTGAAAAGTGCTGATTTACTCCTAACATTTTATTGATTTTTGTTTGGATGTCTTAAGTGTCTTTTTTTCCTTTCTTTCTGATTTACTGTTTGTCTTCTGTATTTGTTGGTCTCTTGGGTTGTAGATAAACTTTGTTTTTGTTTTCTCTTTATTGTTGGCATTTTCATTTTCCTAGTGGGTTTTGATTTTTCTTGAGTTTCTATGGCAGTGGTAGTTATTTTTCAGGTACCAAACCCAGTATTCCCTTGAGAATTTCTTGTAAGGGTGGTCATGTGGTAGGGAACTCCTGCTGTTTTTGTTTGCCTGAGAATTATAATATTTGTCCTTCATTTTGGAAGGATAGTCTTGTGGGGTAGAGTATTCTTGGCTGGCAATCTCTGTCTTTTAATATTTTGAATATATCATCCCATTCCTTTCTGGCTTTTAGGGTTTGTAATGAAAAGTCTGATGTTAGTCTGATTGGGGCTCCTTTATGGGTGATTTGATGCTTCTTTCTTGCAGCTTTTAAGATTCTTTGTCTTTGAGTTTTGCCAATTTGACTATAACATGTCTTGGAGAAGACCTTTTTGGTTTGAATACAGTTTGAGATCTTTGAACTACCTGAATCTGAAGATCTGTATCTTTTTCTATACCTGGGAAGTTTTCTGCCACTATATTCTTGAATATGTTTTCAATGCAATCTCCTTTCTCCTCTCCTTCTGGAATACCCATGACTCAGATATTTGAGCACTTAAGGTTGTCTGATATCTCTGTTAGATTTTCTTCAATGTTTTTAATTCTTTTTGCTTTTTGTTTTGTCTGCCTGTGTTATTTCAAACAGCCCATCTTCAAGGTCAGAAGTTCTCTCTTCTGATTCTGCAAGCCTGCTGGTTAAAATCTCTGTTGTGTTTTTTATTTCATTGAATGAATTCTTAAGCTTGGCAAGCTCTGCTACATTCTTTTGCAGGTCATTGATTTCTTTGTACATTTCTTCTTTCAGGTCCTATATACTTTTCCTCATTTCATCGTGTTGTCTAGCTGAGTTTTCTTGTATCTCATTT
>NW_007732353.1:75789-77240 GCF_000696425.1 Galeopterus variegatus | reverse complement strand
TATATCCATTTGTATGTAATATACAATACATAGGTATAATAGATAATTTAGAACTATTTTAGTATTTAAATTACCTCTTTTTTAAATTCTTCAAGCAAAGCCTAATTATTAAAAGTTATTACACTAAAATTACAATTTATAGTTATTTTAGTTTAAATTAGAGATGTCAAAATCAATTGTAAACATGCTCAAAATGAACAAATTCTTTGAACCTAAAATCAAAAACTCCCAGTTTTCAAATATTTAGCTGATTATTATAATTGCTTCATGCTTTCATTATATACATATTATATAACATTTTTCCATAATGTTATTTGATCCTCTTAATTGATTTTTTCCACCTATTACCTGCATCATTACTAGTTTTGAATTTAGAACTACAGTATGGTGCATGTCCCCCCAAAACTTAATCTCCACTGTAACTATTGAGGAGGGAAATCCTATTATGGTAATTGAAAGGTGTGGCCTTGAAGAGGTGATTAGATTGTAGGACTGTGCCATAGTGAACTGATTAAAAATGGCGGTCACAGGCATGGTTTGGAGAGTTTTAAAAGGAAAGCGAATGAGGCGGATAGTCTCTCTCTGCTCCACTATTTTCACAACGTGATACTCTACTATCACTGTTGCCACCATCAAGGCCTTCACCAGCTGTGTTCCCTTGATTTTGGATCTCCTAGTCTCCAAACTGTATAAGCAAAAAATTTTGTTTTCTTTATAGGTCACCGAGTTCTGTGTATTTTGTTAAAAGTAACAGAAACGAGGTAGTACAGTGACAGTTATCTTTCCACATGAACAAGGTCTCAGTCAATACCATTCCTCTCAAATTGAAGCATACCTCATTTAATCAACTTAGTTATAAAACATACATGACTCTAGCAGTTGGGTTTTGTGTAGTTGAAATAATGTATTTTATTTTCTACATTATAGTACATTGAACTGGATCTTTTTTGGTTATGTTGTCATAAAAAGATTGTGATGAAACATTGTCTGCATTTATTTAGTACTGCAAGAAATAGGGTCCTTTAACATTGTAGTAGCCTTTGAAGCATATAATGAAAATCCCTAAATATATTTATTGATTTAACTCTAACATCATATTCTGAATAATGTATGAAGAAGGTGATAATATCTAAAAATATCTGTTTTCAAAAGAACTAGAAATCCATTTTTATTTTCACCTAATGGTATAGTGAGTGTTTTTCCCATGTCCTATAACACTACTAACCTAATTCTATAAGTTAATGTTAATTTTCAAAATATTGTGGGTATGGAGCTATGGATTTTGGGGATTGTTGTATACATATATCTATATTGATGAGAATATTGTGTAAATAAATATAAATTTTATTATTGTGTTAGTTAAATCTGTCAGGCATATATCTAAATTTGCTTACTTGTTGAATATTTACATTGATAATGCATGTTTCGAAATTACTGCAATATAATTAAAA
>NW_007732353.1:73738-74997 GCF_000696425.1 Galeopterus variegatus | reverse complement strand
GGCCGGCCCATAATTAAAATATTTTTTAAGGTAAATAATAAGCCTTATTAGAAAAATTGCATTACAACCAGCATGGTATGATTGTGAGATGACTACATATTGCATTCCTATTCTAGTTCTGCCCCACATTTTTGATCTTAAAAGAATTCCTTAACATTTCCTAAGTTTAAATTTTCTTGACATTAATACAGAGTCGTGCTGAATTATCTCCAAAGTTTCTTTGAGCAATAAAACTCAGTTATCTACATATTTCATATAATGGTTATTGTACTGATATAATATTATGTTAAAATATAAAATTGCAAGTCTGAATGTGAGGAAATCTACCAGTCTTCCTTCAAAAAATAAATAAATAAACAACTTAGAAATCTTTAAAATTATGTCCTCAGAGTCTTATTCATTTTTACCTAGGTTTTCCAGAAGAGTAATGATCCTGTTTTCTATAGGGTGTGATTGAATCTGAAATGTTTAGAGGAATTTCATGTATTTACGTCTAGGGAGAAAGCATAAACATTAATGCCCCAAGAGTTACAGTGATTATGCCTTAACTTCCAACCTCAAAGGCTTTAAAAAGTGGGAGGAAATTTTCAACTGATGTTGATAAGCTCTCTGCTTCAAGTTGACCTATTTTTTTCTCATGTATTCACTGAGATAAAGTGTTAAAAAAATTACTTCTATTTAAATAACAATGATTTTCTAAAGTTAGAGAAAGCAAATGGATAAACACGAAGAATTTCTTGCTCAAAAGTTTGCAAAAACCCAACACTGCCTAGATGCTACAGATAAGGAACACTTGTTTCATCCGTTTATTCTGCCATAGCAAGAAAAATAAATAGCCATGTAGGTGGTGTGTCTCTCGGTAGGCTTCCATAGCAGTGACTTTCATTTGACAGTAGTATGAGACTGGTTGCCCAATCATGATGGAGCAGGCTTTAATTGTTGTGGGTTCACCATGGAATAATGGGCTGACTAACAAGTCTGTAACAGCAGCCCAGGTGATTGCAACAGCAGTCATAGCTATGGTGCAGAGAACTACATCAGCTCATGTTACAGCAGGAACAAGAACCAGAGAGTTCTCTGTGCAGAGATTTTTATTTTTATTTATTTTTTATCTGAGATTCGTACAATTGGAAGGTTTTTTTCTTTTTTGGTAGGCAGCCAGTGAAGAGAACCGAACACTTGACCTTGGTGTTACAAAGCCATGTTCTAACCAACTGAGCTAACTGGCCAGCTGCAGGAGGGAAATTTTACCATAAAAT
>NW_007732353.1:69905-72296 GCF_000696425.1 Galeopterus variegatus | reverse complement strand
TTTTTTTTTCTCCTCTACTATACGTTATTCTAGGGACAAATTTTGGAGTATATGTTTGCATTGTGATATAACCTCTTGCCCTGCATGTTTATTTACAATGTCAGCACAGGAAGCAAAAGAAGTATTCTTGGAGGATGATATTACCATGGTGTGGCTATCAATACTTTAAAACTAGAGGGAAATCACTGCAAAACCACATACATTTATCCTATTGAACCCAATTAAATATATCCCGAACTCATCTTCCCTTTAACTAGATCCAAGCAATCACCTTGGCCAACACAAGCACCATTGTTCAGAAGGGAAGAGAAAGTAAGAGAGAAAGTGAGAGAGAAGTTGGAGAAGAAAGAGAAGTTGAAGAAGAGACTCGTATCATTCAGGATTCCCAGAGAAACAGAATCAATAGAAGATTTTATATATACATGCAATATAAAAAATGTAGCATTTTATATTTATAAAATGACATGGGACTTCAAAAAATTCATAGAAACATTTGTATTATCTTTCAATTCCATTTTTCCATGATCTTTTTGAATCACCCTTGCAGTTTTATATTCATAAAATTTTATAAAATTTTACAAATATATAACCATATTTATCGATTATTATTTTTAAATATATAAAGTATAAATTTATTTTATATTTTAAAATAAAATGTATTTTATATATATACACACACACATATAAAATTATAAACAAACACACACATGAAGAGTTTTAGAGGATTGGCTCACAAATTTTTGAGGGCTAACAAGTCCAAAATTTAAGAGCAGGCCTGCAGGCTGAAAATTCAAGCTGGAATCGATATAGTTTTGAGGCAGAATTTCTTCTCTGAGAGACTTCAGTTTTTGTCTTAAAAGCTTCAAATGGTTGGTTAAGGCAAATCCACATGAATGAGAGTTAACTTTTACTCAAAGTTAACCGATTTTTGATGATAACCACATGTACAAAATACCTTTGAGGCAACATACAGAACTGTATTTGATTAAGTGCTCTATACCATAGCCTAGACAAATTGAGAGATGAAATTAATTTATATGTGCAAAATTCACAAAAACTAATGAAAATGTGAACACATTGCTAAGCCCTAATGATAAATACACCACTGCCTTTAAATAATTTGAAGAGTGCAAAATGAAGAACAATGCTGGCTAATTAGTTTATTGAAAATTATTGTGTTTTGAGATAAAGTTTCTATTGCGTGGGGGGGGAAATCCCATGTTGTACTTTTGTATGGGGTCCCAACACTGGAATATCTTATTGGAAAACAGACAGTTAGGTACTGTATAGATGATGATTTTAACACCTGGCCCTGTATCTTTTAGAAATTGGAACTCCTTTAAACTTATGAGCAGCACTGTATGGCATTAATCCTATACCTAAATACTCAAGGAATCCTTGTATTTGAAAAGCTTCTGTAAGCAGCCATGCAAAAGAAACAAAGGACGTGGGTGGAAGACCCTGAATCATNTTGGTAGCCAGCCAGTGAAGAGAACCGAACACTTGACCTTGGTGTTACAAGGCCATGTTCTAACCAACTGAGCTAACTGGCCAGCTGCAGGAGGGAAATTTTACCATAAAATATACACCACTGTGAATATGAAATTAGACATGAAAAAATATGTCTATTTAGAATAAGAAAAAAGTAACAAATTACGAATTTTAAAAAAGGTTACAAATACTGAAAACATTGCAATTTATAAAAATAAATCTTTAGTAACTAATTGCTTAAGGCAATATTATACAGAAGTCCCCACTAATCCGTGGGGGATACATTCCAAGACTTCCAGTGGAAGTCTGAAACAGCAAATAGTACAGAACCCTATATACACAGTTTTTTCTATATATACGCAACTATGACAAATTTTAATTTATGAATTAGGTACAATAAGAGATTAACAACAATAACTAATAATAAAATAGTACAATTATAACAATATACTATAATAAAAATTATATGAATGTGTCCCTTCATATAATTCTTCAGTATGTTTATTGTACTGCACTCATCTATTTGGGGACCATGGTTGACTGGGGGTAATCGAAACGACATGGATAAGCAGGGGGAACTGTAATATTTTTCCTACATTTCTTGCTACATTCTCTTGGATTACCTCATCATGGGACAGTTTTTAAATATGTTCTACAGAGAGGATAGAAATACATTTCACTCTTTATCAGGGTTGATAAAAATGTATCTCTTATTGGTCAGTTACATATGTTAGACGCAGATTTAGTTCTTACTACTCAAATTTATTTCCTTTGATATTTTAGTGTTTTTGTAATTTAGAAAAAATATATTGTCAGAATAATGTCTTATGTGAGCTGTAAGATGTGTAAGAATTTTCTAAAGACTGGTTGTTTATATGATTCTTCCAAAAATTTTTTTTT
>NW_007732353.1:67448-68388 GCF_000696425.1 Galeopterus variegatus | reverse complement strand
TTTTTTAGCAAAGAAATTTATGGTAGGCAAACTAACTTTAGGGCTGTTGAAAGATGAATTGATTTTTTAAGTGCCAAATCCTCACAGGAATGAGAAAAAATTGTTAAATATCAATTTACACTAGATAAGAGTTTTGCAATATAGTACAAAAATTCTAAAGCTTTATTCTGTTATTGTAGCTAGCTTATGCTTTAGAATAAAGAAAAGAAATCAAATGTATTTATTTAATCCTTTTTGTCAGTAATACCCAGGGTGAAGAATTCATTTGTAGCTATTTCATTGCTGAGTTGAGTCTTAGAACTTCACATACATTAAAGTAAAATTGTGTAGCTTTTGATCAAAAGACTTCAAGAAATAGTTCATTCTTATCTATGAAAAAGGGGTTTATACATAATGAAAATTTCATGCATATTGTCAAAAAATGTCAGTTATCAAAATGAAGACTTTTACTATTATTTTCAGTCTTAGAAGATATCTATTCAAATTTTTAAATTTTGTGTAATTCAAATTTGCTTTCACATTGAATTACAAAAGGTGGATAAGTCCTTAAAAATATATATTTAGAAGCATTTTAAGAGAATATATTACAACAGGTTGTAAACACAAGGTTTTGTGTTTTCCTTTATGCTCCAGTGCTAACACTTACTTTTTAGTCAGATAATGATCAGCTTAAGAATCAAATATATATTTGCCTTTTAAACCTTTCTACTTCTGAAAAGGCAGATAGATAATAGGAAATGGAAGAAAACTCAATAAATATGTATAGCATATTAGGAATTGCATCATTTAGTTTTAATAAAAATTCCAGAAACCTGGATCATTGATGAAGAGTCAAAAACAGAGAGAGAAGAACCTGCGACATGGAGCAATCTTAAAAACACTGTGCTAAGTGAAAGAAGCCAGGCATGAAATGTTACATGTTGTATGAATCAATTTCTGT
>NW_007732353.1:64379-65926 GCF_000696425.1 Galeopterus variegatus | reverse complement strand
AGTCTGCTGTTAAATGATTCAAGAGTTTTGATTTCTTTTAGATACTGTATTTTAAAATTCGAGTACATGATTCTGTTTTTATAGATTATGATTTTCAATTGAAATTCTCAACTTTTCATCAATTTTTCTATCATTCATATTATATTGAGCACAGTAATAATAAGACATAGTTTATACTCCCTTCACTACTTTATCACTCTGTTTCTATTTATCACTGGTCACATTTTACTAGCCAATTTGAATGTCTGATCATTTTTTTAAAGAAAAATAAAGCATCCAAATTTTTTTTTCTGTGAAAGGCGGCTTTCCCTGTAGGGAGAGAGGGTAAAAAGCAAATCTCAAATTAGCCAAGGATTGAATGGTTTATCTCCAGACTGCAAACTTTATAAGACTCATTCTAACTCTAGTCTGTCTATGTTCTTGGGGCATATTATTGGAACATCTCAGTCTTTGGATTGAGAGCCTGTCAGATCTCTGTCCTCAATTCTTGAAAGACTGGGAAATTTAGACCTTCAGAAACATTGAGATTAGCTCTTCAGTCTTGCCCCCTGCTGGTTCTAAACCTGGTGGATGTTGTGAGAGGAAAATTGACTGTGTTTTGAGGCAGGCTCCATTTCTCTAGTGGGACTTGTCCTGAGTATTACAAGATTATAGGAGATATTACTCAATTTATTCACTCCCCAGCCCCTTGCAGGCAGATTGAGATTTAGAATCTGTCTCTTGGGGAGAACTGGCTGTATTTGGCACCAAACCAGCCGCCACCTTGATCTTGACTTCCCAGCCTCCAGAACTGTAAGAAAGAAATTCCTATTGTTTGTAAATTTCCCAGTCTGTGAAATTTTGTTATACTAGCACAAATAGACTAAGACAATGTGGAAGTTCAGTAAAATTACTAAATTCAATACAAATAAAATAACAAACATTAAACTATTCTTTATTCTTTTTTAATTCCTTGATCTTTAGTATTTAGTGATCATATATTTTTGGATATTTATATAAGTAGAAAAAAGTTAAATTGAAATTTTCCTGGTCTCACAATTTTTTATGGTTAAGAAAAATTTTCAGCATAATATACAGAGCATTTCCCATATGTATACAGATCTATATATACACAGCTCATGACTCACATTCAAAATGCAATCTATATTGAACAAGCCACTCAAATTCAAACCTGTACAAAGAAGTAATATTTACTACAAAGAAAATATTTTATAGTTTCAACATACTTTTGAAATAAATTTAATTCAAAAATAGGAGTAGATTACTATTTTCTTAGCTAGATTAAGTAAATATCAAAGAGTTCATTTCATTTTATTGCCATAATATTTTATTGCCAGTGATGACTAAGCCAGTTTATTTCTTAGTGAGATCAACAATTGACATATGCAGTTTTTATCCAAATGTTTATCTATTCAATATTTTTGGTATATCTTTTACTTTTTTGCTTCTCTTCATCATTATGATTTCTAAAAATTTCCTAATGGGGCAGAAATTTGTTTTTTTTCTGTCAATATGAAAAATAGTAACTGGAAAATAAGAAAGGCTGT
>NW_007732353.1:62812-63934 GCF_000696425.1 Galeopterus variegatus | reverse complement strand
CTGAAATTATAGAAGAAAATTAAAGCTTTGAAAACATATATTACTACCTTTTATCTTTCAGAGTGGCAAATTCACAGTTAGCTGCAAGACATACATGGAATACATCAAACTCCTTAATAGTGGAGGAAATTTAAATCAAAGGAAATTATTGAAGGAAAGTTAAGTTTATGTAGTTGGGTTAAAGCAGAACTAGTAGAATGAAGAAATGGGCTTTATAAATGTAATCAGTTTATCCAAGTTCTGAATTTGGCAAGACTCATTTCTGAGTAACTGTATATCTGAATATATGTGTAATATTCGTTAATTCATAAGAAAGAAATATTTTTACTAAATTTAAACACTAAATGCAAACAAGAAAATCCGTTTTATACATTTATAAGAAAATGGTTCATTAAGCCTATTTAACATCATTTAATATAAAGATTACCGAAGAAGGAACACACTAGGAGTAGGTAACCATAGACATTATAGTCTATGACTATTGATGGTTTTAAAGTCCCTTTTTAATACACAGTAAATAGATATAAAAACTATATCCTCCCCTTTGTGCCATCCACTTAAGACATGCTTGTTGATATCATTTGTTCACTGTGAAAGATAGTGAATAGTGTTATTATTTAAACAAAAGTCAAGTTGTACCTGACTGCCATAAATCGATCATGATCACTCCTTCGTTTTCTAATATTTGTCCATATGCATCAGATTAGGATCTTCCTCCAAATTTGAGAGTCTTTGTTTGTAGAATTTCTAAGTGAAATTCTTTTGTTTACATGCATGGCTAAATCTCTGCTTTCCCCTCACTTAGAGATTGCTGAGTTTCTTCTGTCTTCTGAGATGAGGAGCTTCACTTTCAGAGTTCATAGCTGCATTCGGTTGACCTGTACATTTCCTCCTACCATTTTGCTTAGGAGCATCCTTCATAACTCCTTCTCATTAAGAGTTTAAAACACTCTCCAGAATTTGGAAAAATCTTTAATAAATATACAATAGATCATAGATTACTTTTTCAGAGCTTCAAAGACTGCTTAAATGTTAAATCTCTAATTTTCTATCTGTAAATTAAAATTATTTGTAGATACTGTACATAGCTTCATTAGAATAGACCACAATTTTTTAAAAAAT
>NW_007732353.1:60241-62291 GCF_000696425.1 Galeopterus variegatus | reverse complement strand
TGAGATGAGGAGCTTCACTTTCAGAGTTCATAGCTGCATTCGGTTGACCTGTACATTTCCTGCTACCATTTTGCTTAGGAGCATCCTTCATAACTCCTTCTCATTAAGAGTTTAAAACACTCTCCAGAATTTGGAAAAATCTTTAATAAATATACAATAGATCATAGATTACTTTTTCAGAGCTTCAAAGACTGCTTAAATGTTAAATCTCTAATTTTCTATCTGTAAATTAAAATTATTTGTAGATACTGTACATAGCTTCATTAGAATAGACCACAATTTTTTTAAAAATCTGTTTTATTGTATTAGGATCTCAATTAGGGTCTTAATTTCTGATGATGATATCGGTTAAAGAAAATTAACTTTTTATCAGAATACTACAGGATTTGAATTGTTCGCTATTACCCATAGAGTTCATAGAATATTAAGACATATATCCTGATTCAGCAACCAAAATTTTATTCAGGATCTGAAAGGCTTCATGATTTTTAAAATAGATAGCCACTGTTTTAATTAAAAATGTCAGTAATGCAATTACTCCTTAAGCAAAAGGCTACAGAAAGGAAATTTGGATGATACTTAAATTGAGTATATGAGAAAATTAAATTCTGTTAAAAAAATAACAATTAGACATTTCCATGGCAGTATGAGAGATCATGATTTCAAGTCTTTTACTCCTTTGCAAAGTAGAATTTATTGAACTTATTTATTTTAAAGGACAACCGTAAATTTCCAAAAGTGTAGAAAACAGCACTAGTTGCAAAATCCAAAATTGCCTGTTTCCTTAAAATATTTCTGGTGTATTTCAGATTTCACTTGACCCTTTAAATCTTTTGTTTCTTCATTCCAGTAATACATTATTAAAACTAAGCATTTTAATCCCCTTCAAAAATCAGAAATGCTAAGATCTCTACAAGTATCTATGATTTTTATAGTCTCTTAGATGACTGCCAAAATGTGTACTGCTTGATATCTGCGCAGTCTGATCACGTAAAGTTTAGTCAGCGAGAAGAAACAGTTTTCTTATTCCTAAATTTTATTATACTCTGTGCAGATTCTTTATTCTCTTGATCTTGTTTTTTTTTTTTTTTGAGTGCTTAGAAAGAGAATCTTAAAATAGATAATTTAACCATTTATGTATAGTCCTGACGTAAAAATCTTCAAATAATATTGGATGAAATCGACTGAAAGATACGTCTTTTCTCAATCATAATTGTTACATTATCTTTTTATATTAAAAAAAAAAGATGAGTCTTAATATTTAGGTAGATTCCGCAAGGTACCTTACACTAACTATGAACAATCCCCCTTTTGTTTTTCATTTGTGTTAAAATAATTAATTGGAAGGCCATTATACAGGCGGCTCCACTGCTCTTGGGTTCCTACATAAGCAAACAGAAACCTGTCATATTCTAGAAAAACAAAACTTCAGCTTAACCAATCAGAAACCAACAACTAATGTCGAACTAGAGACTACCCACTGGAATGATCCACATAAGGCTATTGCTCAATTATAGCCGATACACAAATCACTGTGTAAATAAACTCTTTAAAACTTTGCTTGTGTCCCAGTTTATCTTTTAACAAATGTTTACTCTAGTTCTCTTTTTCTTTAAGAAGTGCTTCTATAACTTATGGATAGATGATGTGTATGGTTATTTAGGAGATTAATATTACTACACTGTTTCACTGATCATAGGTCATGGTCATTTCTAACCATTCACCTGAACCTAGTTTCATACCAAAAGGAAGGGAGTAGCCATGTTCACCCTTCCATTGATTTAGTTATCATGGATCTCTCTCTCTCTCTCTCTCTCTCTTTCTCTCTCTGAAGCCTCATTTCTTTCCATTGCTTCTAAGAGAAAAATAAAATTATAGCATATAAACTAAACAAAAAGTTATATGTACTTCCTGTGCTGAATTTTACTGAAGCTATATATTAGAATCAGATGTTTTCCTCATTTTCGTACTTCAATATATATCTAGGTTATAGCATCTCTAAATTTGCTACTTTTTCAAATAAAACTAACCTCATTAAAAAGTTTTCTTT
>NW_007732353.1:57951-60169 GCF_000696425.1 Galeopterus variegatus | reverse complement strand
AGAGAGACACAAACATAAATTGTTTCCTCAAATTATTCAATGTTCCTTTTCATTTAAAATATTTTTAAATTTCAATTCTTAATTATTTACTTTTAAAATTTAACTTAATCCCATTTTTCCCTGGAACAGAAAGACCAAGGTAGTTAAATATTTGTTTTTTCATGATTGTTTGTTTGGGATCAGGTCGAATGTGGGTGTCAGAAGAATCTTGAGGTGGGATCAGTAAGTCTATGGCTGACATCGAAGTCTATGTCTGCAACTGATAAAAGTAGTGTAGACTAAAATTTAGTTTTGATCTTTATAAGCATATATGAAAGAAATGAAAACAATTGGGAGTAGATTGTAGTTTGTTTACAAACCTCTTGAGCAGGCTTTACTTGTTAATGAAATTCTGAGAAATGCAAATAATGAAAGGACAGAGAAAGAGGATTCATTAAGACACTTGAGAAAGGATGTTCAGAAAAATAGCAGTAACACCTTGATATCTTGGAGTCATAAATAAAAAGAAAGAAAAGAGAATCACGATGTAGGAAGACATGCCAATGGTATCAAATGCTTCAGTGAAATTAAGTAAGAATTAATATATTTCCATTTGATTGAGCAATAAGTAGGTTTATGGGGGTCACATTTATGAGCTATTTAGTGGAATGGTAAAAGTAGATGCTTAAATCAATAAGTGAAAAAAGCTGATGAGATGATGAACCGAATAATAAATTATAGTTTCGATAACCTTCTTTGAATAGACTGGCAAACTGAATGTAGGCAAGGAAACAGAGGAATAAGTATTGGAGGGAGGAGGGGTACACAATTGAGTCTTATTTACATCCTTAAAGCATCTATATTTTATCCGTTCAGGAGGAAGTATGTTCCCTGATAGAGAGAAACTGTGGGTAATAGGAGAATTTGCCTGTTTGGAAAAAGAAGCAGGTAAAATGAGGCTCAAAGTTCGACATTGTTACATTGAGTAAAATTATGCCCTAAAATCAATTATGCAGAATCTATACTTAGCAAGAATAAAGGGTAAAAGAAATTAAGCACCATACTTATGTCTGAGTGCTGATCTGACACATTTTCCTGTATCAGAATCTACTTGCATACTAAATTTTATAGATCTTCACATAATGTGTAAAGGGCATTATTCAGCTGTGCTCAGAAACTCCTCCATGGTTGTACTTAAGTTGTCGTGGTGGCCATAGTCCGAGGTCAGACTGGGGATGTATCAGTTTGGCATTCACTTAGAAAGAAGGTAGTGCATATGGCTGGCTCCGTCCAGTCTCAGACATTTGCACTTGGCACTGGATAACCAGTAAATGAATGTTCGACCCTATGATACTTTGACTATAGAACATGAGATATTCATTCAACTTCAGGGTAGCCCTGCCCATCATAAAGACTGGTTTCCGCAGGCCAGAATGATATCAGTGGAAGTTGCGGAGGACGAAGACAGTGAGATTTAAAGCAGAAGGAGGATTCATTAGGCCATTTTTAGCTTAAAGATGGAAGCACCTGCATGGCACAGAACGTAGGTGGCCTTAGAAATTGGGGAGATGGCCAACTTTGCTACTTATGTTAACACTGGCCATATTAGTGATTATTTAGAAGCTCTTTGTGTCCTAGTAAGCGCTATTTTTCTTCATACTTTCTAAAGAAAAATGATTAAATCTTCATGGGAAGATTGGGGCTTGTTTTATTGTTATGGTTCTACAATGTCCTTAAACTAATTGATCAGATTTGGTGTTTTTTAAAAATTTTGTTGTCATTGTGTCCTTGATATTGATCTTTGTTGTGGGACCTTGCTATGGACAGACAGACATTTACCTAACAATACGTTTTGTAAAGGGAACATTCTGGTATACTGTCATTGTTACTAAATAACTTTTTGCAAAAAAGTCTGTGCTAGACATCCCTTGGCTTAGATTCTTCTGCTAAATGTGATAGTCTGTCTAAGGATGCAGATTAATTATCTAAATAGGGCCCTGGATGTATTCAACACTTTTATGGAGATTACATTATATTTATGTATTCTTTACATCAGTTTTAACTAATGAAACTTTTCTATTATAGGAATGACAAAATTTGCCTACTGATTGATGATACTTTGAGTGTCTATTTTACAATTTTGTAGAAGAAAAAATCTGAAAAATACAATATTTTGTGCCATTAAAGATGTTAGTTTTCCATATTGGCCAGCTGGGTTAAAAAAAAAAAAAGTTTTTGT
>NW_007732353.1:52557-56713 GCF_000696425.1 Galeopterus variegatus | reverse complement strand
GAGTAATAAATGGTCTTGGTTCTGATGGCTTTATAAGAATAGCAGGTGAACAGGTTAGCTCTCTTGCTCAGGCCATTCACCGTTTCACACCCTGCCTCACTGTAGAGAGTCACTACCAGAAAGAAGGCCCTCGCCAGATGTGTTCCCTGCATCCTTGGACTTCCCAGCCTCCAACCTGTAAGAAATAAATTACACTTTTTTATAAATTACCTGGTCACAGGTACTCTGTTTCAAGCAATCAAAAATGAACTAATACAGTGAAATTACTAAGGAGTTGACCATAAAATAAATAAATTATTCAGGTGGAGCTAATTTAATTACATAAGCCCTTTTTAAAGCAGAGAATTTCTTTACCATTGACAGAAGATGAAGTCAGGGAGATTTAAAGCACTAGAAAGATTTACCATGTTATTGCTGGCTTATATATGGAGGGAATCATATGAAAAGAAATGCAGGTGGTATCTAAAAGCTGAAAGCAGTCCCTGGGTGACAGCCATTAAGGAGACAGGGACTTCAGTCCTACAATGACAAGAAACTGAATTTGGCCAACAACCTAAATAAGTTTGGAGGAGAATTCTTCCCCAGCACCTCCAGATAAAAACTCAGCTCAACCATCTTGACTTCAACTTGTAAGAGACTAAGCAGAAACCAAGCTGAGTGTACTTGGACTCTGACCTACAAAAACTGTGAGATAATAAATGGGTGTAGCTTGAAGCTACTACATTTATGGTAATTTTTGATTCAGAAATAGATAACTAAAACGATGCTCAAATAATATGCTCTAGAGACAATCATTTTAAGGATTTATTAATTTAAAACAAGAACAATTACCTATCTTATATTTACAGAATAGTAGCTCAACAAAAGTGACTTTAGCACATGGTTGGTTTCTATTTCTATTAGCATTCTACTATTTCAAGCTATTTTAAATGTTGACTCCTTTAGACAAGAACTAAATGCACTAATGGAAACTTAAAGAATAAACACTTCACAACTTCATTGGTAAAATAAAAGTTGTAAAAGTTTGGGATGCTCTAGTGTGATAAACATCTTTGCTGGTGAATTTGTACTTTATTTGGTATTTAAAAAACATAAAACAATTAAAATCCAGTGACGTATGTGGCAGACTGTATGATTTGTCTAAAATTATTTCTATTATTCTCAACCTTGCCATGACTTGCCTGTGAGTTGATAATACTTTCACACACTACACTGAGGAAGCATGTGACTTACTTTGGCCAATAGGACAGAAATAAATGTAAGTCAGTACTGAGATGAAAACTTAAGAGACATGGCAAGTTTCTCCTATTTCTTTTTAGATTTTATTATTTTCCATGAGAAAACAGGCCCTAGGTGAATGTTGTAAAATAACTTGAGTATTCAAATTTATATTTGTAATGATTAAGAGATATGGAATGCATCAGCACTGTTTTTATTTTTAAACAGGCATCTAAATTATCTCTAATTCTTCAGTTCAATTTTAGAAATCCCATTTGTACATAGGTGAAGGTGTCTCTAGATGTACACAAATGAGTAGGTCTAATTTTTATACATTTCAGTTATGTTGGTCAATATACCATAGGTCTTGGAAATATAAAAATCCATTTTTAAATGTCACTTTACACTTAGTAAAACAGTTACATTTTTCTTTTATCCAGTGAGCTTTCCCTATAATACATAATGATGATATAGAAAGTTATTTTATTAATGACACATATATTTGAATTCAAACAAGTGATTTTGTTTCCTATCTTGAGCATGTAGCATTACGGAAAATAGAAAGTAACTTTATGTAGTAGAGCTACCTTGTGCCAGGATAGAGAACTATCTTTGAATAATATGTCAAAGATTAGTTTCTGCCTCATCACCCAAGTAATCAATTTCACAGTGAGACTATTTAGTCAGCTCCACAGATGAGTGTAATGCGGGAGAAAGGTTTAGAAATATATTACTATGTCTACTTATGAAGAAATGTTTTAGAGTATAGTACTTATACTCTATAGGACTTATACTTTTTTAAAAAGCTAAAAAGTTTATAATGCCTAATGAGAAACAAAGTGCACTGGAGGTTAAACGGAAAAATTGGTGCTCAATTTTGACCTTAGGGGAAAATTTTAAAAGAAGCTTAAAATCTAGACAAGTAAGTTCTACCAATCTGATACTCCANCTACCTTGTGCCAGGATAGAGAACTATCTTTGAATAATATGTCAAAGATTAGTTTCTGCCTTATCACCCAAGTAATCAATTTCACAGTGAGACTATTTAGTCAGCTCCACAGATGAGTGTAATGCGGGAGAAAGGTTTAGAAATATATTACTATGTCTACTTATGAAGAAATGTTTTAGAGTATAGTACTTATACTCTATAGGACTTATACTTTTTTAAAAAGCTAAAAAGTTTATAATGCCTAATAAGAAACAAAGTGCACTGGAGGTTAAACGGAAAAATTGGTGCTCAATTTTGACCTTACGGGAAAATTTTAAAAGAAGCTTAAAATCTAGACAAGTAAGTTCTACCAATCTGATACTCCAATCCTTCCTTGAAACTTTTCCTGATATTGTAAATAAGTCCAGGACATTCTGCTCTTAAACACAGAATTAAAAACACTTTAGTGTAATACTTAATTTATGTGGCACTAATTGGAAATATTTTGTAATATTAATCAAACATGCAAGTATAAACCTTTTGCATATCATTAAAAATAAAATATATAAGAATGCATGAGAAGAATTGGTCATTTTTTTAGTATATCAAAATGTAATTTATGGCAATGAAACGAAGTTTTTCTAGAAGGATATTCTAAATAAACGATGTTTGATTTTAAATTTTTATTAAAATTATATTAAGAAAAAACAATGCTTTCATATTATTTAACAACTTAAAATGTGAATGATTTTGTGAGTAAATATTTTTTCAAATACTAGTTTTTGTGTTTTCATATTAAAATGAGAAAGGATGCAGATTTTTAAAAATTCTATGATTTAAAATTTTTAAATTTTAATAATAGAGAAAAACTTCAAAAATTATATATGCAAATATTTATGCATATACATCTGTATTTATTGATCCAGTTGGAAAATATTGAAACATTTTGATTAGAAGTTTTAAAATGACAGCATTTTTTTCTTACGTAGTTATTATAAGTTATAAATGTGAACCAGAAATCAAGTTTGATTCCTTCTAACTGAATAGAAACTGGACAACTTCAGGAGACAAAGATTTTTATAAGAAAATGGAGATTTTTATTTACAAATTCTGCATAAAATTCAGTCTCTTTTAGAGTAATATTCTTGGGTAATAAATAAAAACACCTCAAAATGTGAGACATCAGCATTTTAGTATTTCTTTTATGGATATAGAACAACTCTCATAACCACATTNTTACAAATTCTGCATAAAATTCAGTCTCTTTTAGAGTAATATTCTTGGGTAATAAATAAAAACACCTCAAAATGTGAGACATCAGCATTTTAGTATTTCTTTTATGGATATAGAACAACTCTCATAACCACATTTTTAATATATATATTTTTATTTTTGCACTGTTAATTCAGAGAGTTTAAGGTTAGTTTTTTTCTGCTTAAACATGTATTTAAGATATCTCTACAAATTATTACTTTTTTGACATGAGAATGCAATACTTTTTTTCTATCTTCTCTAATCATATTGAATTAATGAGAAACTAATTAAATAACCAATATATCATACTTTTATAAGTGATACACCTTAGATCTGGTGATTTAAGCAACAAACATTTATTTCTCACAGTTCTGGAGGCTGAGAAGTCCAAGGTGCCAGCTAGTCCAGTGTTTGATGAAGATCTACTTTCTGTTTTGCAGATGACTGTCTTCTCTTATTCTTATGGGGCAGAGAAGAGTGTCACTTCTTATAAGGACACTAATTCCATTCATGATGGCCCATCACTACCTAATTACCACTCTCAAGTCCTAATTATCTCCCAAAGACTCCACCTCCAAATAATGCCATCACATTGGGGATTAGGACTTCAATATATGAATTTGTGGAGGGAAACAAACATTCTTTACATAGCACTCCAAATTTCAGAAAAGATAAGTATGATGGTTAATTTTAGGTGTCAACTTTGTGGAATATACTATAAAGCAAATGTACGTCTCAGGGCCTGGTTTTCCAAAG
>NW_007732353.1:46999-51976 GCF_000696425.1 Galeopterus variegatus | reverse complement strand
ATGTAAAGATACTGGGAAATTGCTGTAAGAAGGGAATGTTTGCTAAGATCAGCCTTTGTTTGTGGACCACTTAATTGTCTTAATGTAATGTCATCTGACTTGTTTTTACTGAATGTTACCAGCTTCTATTGTTAAACTTGTTAAAACTTTAACCTCACCTATGTCTCTTCCTGGGCTGGAGAATAAATGCAAGAAGAGAACCACAATTTGGGGTTAATTTCCCGAATGGAAGGAATGCCTCTCTCTTGAGGGTTTTGGGAAAGTTAACCATTTTGGGGCTTCTCACTGCTCAGAAGAGATGGGCTTTGAGTAACCCTTTGCAGCTCTGTAACCCAGAGGAAGAGGGGTGACAAATCCGTGGGGGAAAAGCAACAAACTTGACTAGATTAAGGAATACCGAGAAACCTGGTAAAGCATTATTTTTGTGTATGTTTGTGAGGGTGTTTCCAGAGGTGATTAGCATGTACGCTTGAGAGGATTGGGTGGAAAGGATCCACAGTTAATATGGGCTGGCACCATTCAATATGCTGGGGGCCTGGAGAGAACAAAAACAGAGGAAAAGCCAATTCTCTCTCTCTCTGTCTTCTGGAACTGGCATATACACTTTTCTCCTGTGTGAGGACATCAGAAATCCAGGATTTTCAGCCTTTGGATTCCAGGACTTACACCAGTAGCATCCCTGGGCTGTCAGACCTTTGGCCTTACACTGAGGACTTTGACTCACACCATCAGTTTCCCTTGTTCAGAGATTTTTGGACTTGGAATGAGCCATGCTACCAGCATCCACCTATCAAGGGACTTCTTAGACTATCTATTGCATGAACCAATTCCCCTAATAATTCCCCTCTCACGTATCTATATACATCATCTATTTGTTCTGTTCCTCTGGAGAACCCTGACTAACATAATGAGACTGGCATCTCCAGATACCTCATCATTCACGATCTATTAGGGAGTTCAGGGTATAAACCAGTAATGTGGGTCGGCGAGTCTATGCTCTGCCTTCCCTAACAAATGTAGACAGTCCTGTCTGTCAGGCTTTTAGAAGTGCTGAAATGATTTTATTTTACTTGCTCACACAAATTTTTGATACAATGATGAAGGAACTTTATTTTTAAGGTAGATTTAATATTTTAAGGAGTAAGAGGTTGCTAAATATCACTTTAAATAACCTAATTAACTCCACTTTTATCTAACTCATACTTGACTCATATTTTCTGGACATCTATGTTCTAAATCAATAAAATTTTAAAATTCTTTAAGATGTATAATTTAAATTCCAATATGGTAAACAAAACAAAATAAAAATATTAGAAAATGCCCTGAGATATTTGATGTGATAAGATGGACATTTATAAGTGCTATGACAGAATAAATAAATTTTATTCTGTATTATTAAAAATAAATAATCCTAGGAGTTTTGAATAGTCATATTTAATGGTCGATCTTAGGCAAGACATAGCTTTGCATGCATCTGCCCCTATGTAAACATGTGTAGTGTCCCACTTAGAAATATCACTTATAATTAAGAAACGCTTCTTGAGAACTATGACAAACTAGTATTTTTCTAATATGTTAGCACATTTCAGGAGACACACAATGTTGTTTAAGGTTTCATTGGCATTAAAGTAATGTCATAATAAAATGGCACAATTATTAAAAGTTGTAATACCATAAAGCATGCGGAGAACTAGAGATCATTTAACCTAGAAAGAATAGAAAAGTTTTTATAAAGTGTGTATAAATTGAATTGTACTTTCATAGATGGGTAGAATTTGAAAAAAGTAAAGAGGATGATAAAGGACATTCAATATAATAGCATAATCTAATTTAAATGGAAAAAGATTTGATGTGTGGGAAAAAATTGCATTAATACAACTTTGGAAACCCCAGTACCATTGATTCAAGGTATAAATGCTATATTGGATAATATTAAGTTGTAGTAGAAAATAGCTGATTTTTTAACTATATGCATTCCATTTTTCATTTTTCTAGTAATAAAACCTCTCTTTCCTGGTGAGAGTTACTGCATCATCTTTATCTGAGACACAAGGAAGAATAAGTGAGTCAGATCTAGTGAAAGGTCTTATTCCCCTGTGGAATATACATAAAGGAAATGTATTTCACAGGGCCTGGTTTTCCAAAGCCCTGCAATTTCAGGTTTAGCCTAACTTCTTAAAAGTACATGTAGAAATGTTAACCTTACAAAAGACAGGAAACTTTCCCCAGGCTAAAGTCTCTGTTGTAAGATATAGAATTGTAACACAGCAAGGTTGCTGGCTCAAGGACAGACAAGTCACTTGATTGATATGAAACTACTGGTAAAGCTTCTGTAGGGAAAGAGAATGTTTGCTAAGATCAAACTTTCATTGGTGGATTGACTTAACCTTTTGCAAATTGCATTATGGAATATCACATTGCTTGTTACCAGCCTTTATTGTTAAACTATAATTGGTCACATCTCCACCCATGTTCTTTTCCTGTAACTTCCTGGTCTGCAGAATAAATGTGGGGTGAGAACCCCAGTTCATGGTTAATCTCCAAAATGAAGGAATGCCTCTCTCTCGAGGGTTCTGGGAAACTAACCCCTTCAGTGTCTCTAACTGCTTGGAATAAATGGCTTTGAGTAATACTTTTGTGGCTCTGTCACCCAGAGGAAGAGAGGTGACAAATCCGTGTGAGGCAAAGCAACATTTCCCTAAAGTAATTTGCTCATAGAAAGGAAGGTGAACACAAGCATGCCACAGTCCCTCTCTGATTTTTGGTGCTTTGAAAGAAAGAATTCTTGGGATTTTTAGAGAAAGATAATGTTCTGGAAAGATCAATTTCCCATCTAGCTTGGTCTTATTTGGCATCTTAACTTTAATATTGCATCTAAATTTTTTAAGCCCAGATCTCCACATGCTAAAGATCTAAAACCAAGTAAAGTAAGTCTAGAAGCAGAGAAAAAGTGAGGCAGAGAATGGACAATATCATTTCAGCATCAAAATTTATCCTTGTCTGACTCCTTAATTATGTAATACCCTTCTTGTTTACAATGTTTCTTTAGCATACAATGTTTAAAATAACGAGGTTTTAAAGTTGAAATTGTCACAAATGTAGGCCAAAATTTGTCAATGGAGGTGAGAAACTGTTAATTGTATTTAATGTCAGTAATTATAATAAATAATTTTTAAAACAGTTTTTCAGTATATTAATGTAAATATTCAGGAAAGTGCCTTCTACTTAGGAAGGTGCATAGGTGCATGCCTTCTTAAAATATTGAAAGTGATCAATAAATATTTGTGGAGTAAATGAAGGATTGAATGATCCTGTTATTAAAAACAAAGAAAATACTGTTCAATTCCCCTGTTAAATAAAAGTGTTTATATATTTTTTAACGTTTATCTGTATATATTTGTGGGGTGCAGTGTGTTATTTTAATACATACATATATTATAAATTGATACACTTAGGGTAGATAACATAGCTTTGTACTCATTAATCCACAACTTCCCCATCTCTCTCCTGGCCTCTGGTAACCATTATTCTGCTCTCTACTTCTTCGAGAGCCACTTTCTTTAGATTCCACATATGAGTAATATCATGTGATATCTGGCTTTTTTTGTGTGTCTGGCTCACTTCATTCACTTAACATGATTGTTTCTAGTTCCATTCATGTTGCTGCAAATAATAGGTTATCATTTTTTTTGTATAGCTAAGTAGTATTCCATTGTATATTTATATCACAGTTTTTAAATTTACTCATCAATTGATGTACATTTAGGCTGATTCCATCTCTTGGCTATTATAATCTTTTGTTTTCATTTTTTTATAAGAGAAACAAACATACAAACTTACTGGTTAAAAACAGACATCTTTAAAGCCATAAAAATATTTTCACAATGACTGTAAGGAAACTACTGTCATCAAAACCCATCATGAATGGGCATAATTTACTACTCCTTGATAAGAATAGCTGAACAAGTTAAAACCGACGTCATAAAGAATATATAAAAATCTATATCCATATTCTTTCATAGTTTGTTTATAACAATAAATAAGATATTATCTGCAGTCCTCATTTAACCCTGCATATTTTGTAATTCTAAAAAAAAATTACAGATTTTTAGTAAGATTGTAAATGATCAGTGTTTACAGGTACGGTGTGATTCAAACATTACCACTTAAACAGACCACAATATATTTTTTCAAGAATGACAAATATTAATGTTTCCTTTGAAATAACACTTTCCACAAAATTTATTAAACTATTACTTTCAACAAAATTAGAATTACCATCAGTTCTTTAGAAATATTTAATTTTTAGACTTCTTGAGGGAAAGGGTTAATTCGAAAGTCTTTTACTTGATATAACATCTTAAATATCATGGAAAATGAGTTAAACAGTAGATATATATTATTTAAAGATACATAAGTAAACAATAATTATAATCTTTGAGTTGTACCAAATATTTATAAGGGACAATGAGTTATCTTTAAGCACTAGAAAAATGAAATGAATCACAGAATAAATAAATTAATTGAATTAGTTACAGAACACAAATGGAATCATGAAATTTAACACTTGCCTAGTGATTGAAGTTTTGGGTTCCCAAGTTCAGTCATATTTTTATTGCTAGTAAAACTTAGAAGAAAGTGGTAAAACATAATCATAAACATGATTAATTTTAAAATGCATGCTATTTTGTTTTAAAATTAATACCCACAGGTCATATGTCACATGACTAAAGATATAGATTTGCAAATGATGCCTGTTTTGAAGCATAACAGCAATATACCAGGTAAAGAAGACCTTAAGAGATATTGAGTGTATATGAAAATATAAAATATTATTAAACTGGGGGTATTCCAATTTGGCCTTTTATTTTGAGATGTAACCTAATTGTTGTGTCTAAGTATAGTATTATTTGTCATTTAAGATATAACCTAATTGATATGTTTAAGTATATGAAGGAATGTATATTTACATGTTTA
>NW_007732353.1:32182-46206 GCF_000696425.1 Galeopterus variegatus | reverse complement strand
GCCGCGCTTCCCAAGCGGCGCACTATCCAGTGCGCCACCGGGCCGGCCCGAGAGTGTTTGAATTATTAGAGTAATTAAGTTTATATGAAGAGTGAACCAAGATGCCAGTCTAAATATAAAGCCACTATAATTTCTGAATTATATATCTCTTACCTGTCTTAAGGTAACAATTTAATAGAATAATTGCTGAGATTTAGAGCTATTCAGGCATAACCTGAATAAAATTAAAAATAATTTTAATATTTGATAATATAGGTAGACACTATATTAGTAATGAAAGTGGCATGATATGTTTTTGAATTACAGTGCTGAATAACAGTGAATTATGGCAAATTAAAATAAAGATGACAAAATTCTCAATGGACATATGCACTTGCGTAACTTAAGATCTGAAGAAATATGTTTGACTGGGGCTGGCCCAGTGGCGCACTGGATAGTGCGCCGCTTGGGAAGCGCGGCGGCGCTCCCACCCGAGGGTTCGGATCCCACATACAGACCGGTTCCCGCTCACTGGCTGAGCGAGGCGCGGGAGCAACGCCGAGGGTTGCAATCCCGTTGCCGGTCCCCAGTCCGGTACAGGGGCAACACTGAGGGTTACAATCCGTTGCTGGACACGGAAAAAGACAAAAAAAAAAAATATGTTTGACTGAATAATTTCATCAAATAATGTTGGAAGTCAAAAATAAAAAAAATTGGAAGCAAGTTCACATATATTTGCTTTCTTTATTTGTTCACTTTGTTGTAGTTAATTACAGCAATCAGAACATACCACCACCAACCAAAACCCCAAAGTGATTTAATTATACCAATTTAAGAAATGGTTACATATTATAACATTTTACATGCTCTGATTTTAATATATTTATAATTATGTGCTAATTTTTTCAAATGTATGGACCATCTCTCTCAGTATTAGCTTAGCTTCTTACTTCAGTGAAATAACCTTTGGGCTCATAGTTTATGGTATAACTACTTCTGATCATCCTCTTATTAAAAGAGCAGATAAAAATGATGATGACAAGTAATGACAGCAATCAATTTTCGGACTGGTTCGATAAACTATGCATCTGCTCTCCATTTACCCTTAAATAAGATTTAGGAAGTCATTTTAATTGCCAACAAAATGGTGCAGCATAAAACAGAAAAAAAGTAGCAATTCAATAAAAAGTTGTTCTGTTTCCTGAAAGAACATAATACATAAATAATTTTAAGGACTTGAGTTTTTTTGGTAAATCTCAAACCTGTCTATATGATATAATATATACTATGAAAACTAATTTGATTTATCAGACAATACTCGGAAATGGTGAAATATTAAATGAAAGTCCCTTTTGATCCATTAAGACGGGGGTGAGGGGAGCTCTGTTATATCACAGTCTTTTTAAGTTAAACATTGGGATGCAAACTTTATGCCCTTTGCTTAATCTCATTGCCTGTCAGCTTTGCTTTTTCCATTCGAACAATATTAGTTATTCAGGAGGCTTTATTTCATATCTTAGAAGCTCTCTGATTTTTATAATCACAGATATTTCCTTTTTAAGGTCAGTAATTATGTCTCACAACTCTTAAAAATTAAATATAGCTGTCTTTATTTTTCTGCTTTACCTGAGGAGCCAGTATGTCATGCTGATTACCTAGCACATAAATTGCTCTTTAAAATGAATTGGATTTATTTGTCTTAAGAAAAAAAACCTTTGATATTTAAATTAAACACACAACCTTAATTAAATTTGTACTTCAAGAGAAAAGGCAATGATGGTTCACTTATTACTGGAGGGAAATAGCTGTAATGTACCCTCTATTTCAGAGATGATCCAATTTCACTTTTATATATTAGTAAAAAATATGTAAATATTCTGGCAACTGCTTGATAAGTTATCTATATATCTTTTATTATATCTGTGTATTAAATTCTAGTATAAACACTTCTATTTTTGTAATTATGAAACTATTTTAGTATTTCTTTGGTGAAAATATTTCTGGCTGTTCTTAACTAGCTTTAATGTATTACTTATTTTATTACTTAAGCTTTTAAAATATATTTCATTTGCTAATTCTATTTTTGTAATTATGAAACTATTTTAGTATTTCTTTGGTGAAAATATTTCTGGCTGTTCATAACTAGCTTTAATGTATTACTTATTTTATTACTTAAGCTTTTAAAATATATTTCATTTGCTAATATAAAATTAAATGTTTTTCAACAAAGTAAAACAAAATAAAATTTTTAACATTATGTATACATATTCAATGCCCGTTATGATAATAAAATTTGGGGAAGAAGAATTTATACCATATTTCCATTCTTTTATAAATGTGTATATATAGGCCTGTTACTTAATCTCATTTTTAAATCTGTAACTGGGAACAATAAAGTACATATATAAATTAACATAGAGCCTGGAACTTTGTAAATAATTCAAATAGAAGCTTCATTTTAATTCATCTTATTTTAAATTATAAAACTTTTAACATAAAAATTGGCTTAAAATTTCTTTGAAGGTCCAGTTGTTGGTTTTGCAAAATTTTGCTCCACTCTATAATATGTATTTCCAATGACAATTTCTACTTCAACTCACTATGGTACAATAAGTGTTAAAAGTGTTAATGCTTAAAAATCAGGATTTTATAATTATAGAATTTTATAGTTGTTATGTAGAGATCATCTCATCCAGCACCTTAATCTCTGAGGCACAGACAAGTTGCATAAAATCCCCAAATAGTTATTAGCTATTTCTAAACTAGCTAATATAATGGTGACATAAAGCAATCAATCTATCTAGAATGTCAAATTATTCCACAATACATGCTGTTCTTAAACTTTCATTGATTCCCTTTAAATATCAATATAGTACATAAATACTTTTTGATAAATTTTGTTGAAGAATTATCAGAAAATTCTTATTCTATTAATTTGGTGGAAAATGCATACGTATGTCATCATATTTTTCCTAATCACTTTCTTCACTCCCTATTGATTACAGGTTACAAGCAATTAAGTACATTTACTTACCTAAATTAGTGTAATTGTATGTGTAATTGCTGGTAAATTGCATCTGTCAAATCTGTCATAGGAATTCAGAACCTGATTTACATGACATTGTGTTAATTATCAACTCTTTTATAGTAAATTAGCCCCAAACATTGTGGCTTATATCAGCAACATTTATTGTCTTAGTTTTTGTGGGTCAAAAAGCAAGGTGTTGCTCTGAGTCATTCACAAGGCTGCCTTCAAAGTGCCAGTCAAACCAGCAGTCAATCACAGGACTACCATTCAAGGAGTTCTTTGAAATTCAATCATGTCATTGTTGGAAGGATGTGATCCTTTGCAGGCTGTTGGGCAAATTCCTCCCTTGGCTTCTTACTCCATGGGCATCTCTATAGGACTAATGCACTGCATGAATGTTGGCTTCATCAGAGGGAGCAAGAGAAAAGTCAAGAGAGGAAGAAAGAGAGCAAACAAGATAGACGTCACAGCCTTTCGTAAACTAATTTTGCTTGTAACATCTCATAACTTTTGCCATTTTATATTTATTAGAAGCAAGTCCTCAGTCCATGCCTGTATTTGAAGGAGGGCATTCCACAGGCTACGAATATCAAAGAGTAGGGATCACTGGCAACCATTTCAGAAACTTCCAATCACAGAAATTATAAACGAGAATGTTGGCATTACTAGTTTTTAAAATGTCAGTATAATTTTCCTTTGTTCAAGTAAAAGTGGCTTTATTTTATAAAAAGTGGCTAAGGGGTTTTATTCCAAATATCTTATATGTTTTTTGATACTTTAAAAAAAATTAAGTTCCCTGCTACTCATTAAAATATTATTTTTCCTTTTGATGAGATACATGAAATATTTATAGAGGTCAAGATGATATTTAAGTAGAAATAAGCACATAGAATTTTCTTTCTAGTCCCAACTAAATGCTGAGAATCTATTCATTTCTTTAATTTTTTCTTTGCTTTTTATTTATTTGCAGCTATGTATTTAAAACTATAAAACTCACTTTATCACTTTGCAACTTGTTTTTTTGTGACAAACACATTAAACTTAACTTAGTACCGTGATGTTGAAGATAATTTCTTTTGATCTCAAGTACAAATCAAACCTTTAATACACATAAAAAGCTATAAAATATTCCAGCAGTGTACTTTTTAATTAAACTAAGCCTCACTGAACTAGATGGATCTCTTTTGTAGTAGACCAAATAGATTGCTTTTCTACTTCCAAATAGTAGACTCATTAATAGAATATTGGAAATGCAGTTCACATAGATGAGAATCTAAGAGAAGGACTATGGGTTATTAATGTAGAAGCCAATAATCTTAGTAACTACCATATTTGACACAGAAAAATAAGGAAAAATGTATAACTAAAAAAATTCATAAATCAGCAAAAATGTATATTACAAAGCAGAATCAGAAAGTGTATAAACTTGATGTCTGTGTAGCATTGCTTTAAAACAGAAAAAAGCACTTACATTCTTGAATTTTTGGAAAACTCTCATGAATTTAAATTTTGTTGGAAAGGTTAATATAATAATGAATAGTGCAATTACTTTAAAGTCAGGTGATTTTCACTTTACATTTGCTTAAAATTTCATATTCACTTTATAACATGGGGCAAATAATATATTGACTACATCTCTGAGATAACAATTAAGGAAATGCTGTTAGGATAAAATGAAACAGTGTAATTAAAGCACTGCCACAGGGCTCCCTTCTGCAAATGCTCAACAAAAGAAGGATACAATATTTGAGGAGACAAATTTATATTTTTTTCAATTATTTTTATTTATAATCAGGTAAGTAATTCATGGTCACTGTATACATATTAGAAGGTGAAAATGAACAGAAAGAAAACTATTTTGAATATTACACTAACCAGTAAGAGATAACCACATTAACATTTTGTTGCATGTCTTTCCAAACTGTATTGATTACAAATATATACCTATTTATCTATCTATATTTCCAGCTAACCTTATTGCTAAATTTACTTATTTATGATCCTCTGCTCTTAACATAAATATATTGAAGAGAAAATATACCTAGAAATTGATTTTCTATAGCAGACACATACATAAACACATAAGCAGAAGTGTAAGGACTATATTCTCTCTTCTTTGTAATTTTCTTAGCTAATTTTCCCTCCCATCCTTACCTCAGCAGTGGTGGGGAAGTAGTGAACTTATGAATAAAATAAAGGAAAATTTGAGTGAACACTATACATTAAAGTTACATTTATGTATGATTAATATGTGAAACTACCCATCTTGATAATCATATCATAAATAACAAAGTGAATAATTAATTACTTTTGCAAAAGTTTAGTATAACATTTAGATGTATCTTTCAGAGGACATACACTAGTTTTCTGCTTATCTGTAACAAATTACTACAAACTTAGCAGTGTAAAACAACAAATATTTATTATCTAACAATTTTGTCTCAGTCAGAAAATTTGGGACGCTATCTTAAAATTCTGTCCACCAGAATTAGGGACTTTCAAAATACTAGTTTAAGTATTTAATTGAAATACTACATTATAATGATTTAATATATATATTTTTAAACTGTCTTCTTTAAATAAGACAGATTTACTTATTTTATTGCTTTATTAAAAAATAAACTTTAAATCTAGAGAAAAATAACTGGTGTTCTACATTTATGGTATATATACACATACATAAGTATATGTATATATGTATGTGTGTGTATGTGAAAATAATGGGGGATTCATTAAGCAAGATATTCACTCAATATTCAACAAGAAATCATTAAGTGCTTATGTGTCTGGCAGTCTGATATGCTTTGAGATAAATTTGTGTGCATTCTTTCCTCAGTGGGCTGACAATGTAGCAGAAAATAAACAGTCAAGCAATATCCAGCTAAGTAAAATTGGATCACCTAACCTAAACTGACTGTACTCAGAGAAGACTCCTTATTAAAAGTGCTACCACAGTAATACATTGAACTTTTAGAAAACGAGAAGTGGAGAAGGGGAGAGGACGTGGGGAGGGAGGGGGCTAATGAGGAACTGGTCAATGGAAACAAAGAATGATCATGTACTGTAGTGATGAATAAGCTAACTATACTTATCTAACCAACACATGTTCTACACAGTTATTGAAAATCAATGTTGTACCCCACATGTATGCATAATAAATTATCTAAAACAAACAAACAAACAAATAAATAAATAGAAGTGATGCTCATCGAAAACTGGAAATTGTTGTGGATTGATTGAATTGTGTCCCTAAAATTCATATATTAGAAGCTTAATACCCACTGTAAATGTTGAGGGTGGGAAATCCTATTATGGTAATTGAAAGGTGGGGCCTTGAAGAGGTGATTAGATTGTTGGGCCATGCCTAGTGAATGGATTAATAATGGTAGTCAGGGGTGTGGTTACTAGAAGGGCACATGAGAGGTTAGTAGTCTCTCTCTGCTCTGCCATTTTCTTCCATGTGAGACCCCAGCGTTGCTGTAAAGCCACAACCAAAGAACACTCACAAAATATGTTTCCTGTACTTTGGACTTCCTAGCCTCTAAAACTGTAAGCAATACATTTTGTTTTCTTTATAAATCACCCAGTTTCATGTATTTTATTACAAGCAACAGAAGTGGACTAATACAGACGTGAAAATTTAAGCCTGATAGAAGAACAAGTATGAAAGTCTCCAGCAAGGAAAGAAGTGCGTTAGAAAATTCATTGAGTCTAAGTCATAATGGGCCATAGGCCTATAGATGTGAAGAATCTTAGCATCTAATATTTGAGGAGTTTGCATTTTATTCTAAAATCAAAGAGAATCAATAATGGATGTTAAATAAGAAAGAGCCATGATAAGTTTTTAGAAGAATTTCTCCACCTGCACAGGGAAGCATAACTTGGAGAGAAGCATAAATTGGATGGCACACCAATTAATTAACTTAATTGGTTGTCTTTGAAAACTCTAATGTTATTGTGGGTCCAGAAAGGCAGTTAGGTTCATGTCCTCTGCTTATTAAGAAAGGAGGAAGGGTCAAATTCACCTTCCAGGTTTCACCGAGAGTTATTTAATTTATGGTGGTATTATTCACTAAGATTAGAAACTCAGGATAAATAATAGGCTAGGAAGGTAAGGTGAATTTTCACAGGTAACTTACACCAAATTTTCTCAAACAGAAATGATTCATATAGTTTCTATAGAAGGATATTGAGAGAATTTGTGGGTAGTATCATTAATAAAAGAAAAGTTATATATAAAAATTTATTCACCCAGGATAATGTTATAGTGAGATAATATTTATATATATATATACACATATATATAGATATATATATAGCTATAGTATAATGCATAGAAAACAGTTCTGAGAAAATATACAAAATATATATAAAAATTTATTCACCCAGGATAATGTTATAGTGAGATAATATTTATATATATATATACACATATATATAGATATATATATAGCTATAGTATAATGCATAGAAAACAGTTCTGAGAAAATATACAAAATATTAACAATATTTATGATTGGGGGTATATGTTTTTATACTATTCATTTTTGTTATATTTATTCTCAAATATTAACCCCTATATACTTTCTAAAGGAAAAGTAAAGTATTAGAACAGTTTAGTTTATTAGATAGTTTGCTTTTCTGTACTTACAACAATAATCAAAAGATAAAACCTAAAGGTTGCTATTTTTGTCTCATCACACTACTTTTAATTATTCTAATTTTCATTTCTAAAGCATTATATGTAAATTTTAAATAGGACCGTATGCCTATAATAACATGACTGACTTATTCCGTTATTAAATATAAACTGTACTTCCATTTTTTTGTTTTTCAAGTATGCTAGTACTCTCCTTCACAACATTTAAGATTACAGACCTCTCTGCAACAAATCTCAAGTGGTGATCATAAGGTAGTAGGTGATTGTCAAAGAGAACCTAAATATATCTGTGGGACAAATTGCTAAAGATTTCAACCATGCACAGAAAGAAACTGCTCAATTCTAATATATAAATATACAGAGATATGTAATAACATGATCAGCTTGGTGACAAAAGCACTGACTTGAGAACTAGGAATAATCATGACTTTTAATACAGCTTACAATGGAAAAAGTCAGACATCCTATAGTAAATCTAGTTTGAGTAATCAACTAATAGAAATATTATATAATCATAGTTATATTTCTTAGGCTTGTAGTCATTTAGCAGAATGTATCAATAAGTTGTACCCTTTGTACATTAATGTAATAACTTACATTTCATAAATAAAAAAGAGGGAAAGTATTAGAGACTAAAGTTAAAATATTATGCAGCTAAATAAGGCCAGCAAATTTAAAGTCTTTCAAAATTAATGCATGATACACCAACCAAATGCAGAAATATTATCCTGGAAAATGCTAGTAGCAACATCATTATAAATAATTTTAGGCATTCATGATTTGCTCGCATAACTAAACTGCTTAATAGACAAATCTATTTGTACATTTCTTATATTTTCCCTATAAAGAACAGTTGTGTTTAATTATTTTATCTTATTTTGGCAGTCTAGTGAATGCAAAAATGAAATTAAAGTTTGACTGGAGCTATGATTGTTCGGGAAGTTTGCCTTAAAGTTAGGCTTTCAATTTATAAGTACTGTGTGAATTTTGAGGAAAAGGAAGATAATGAGGTCAGAGAAGTCTTCACGGGGCTGGTTCTAAAATGTAGCTGAGAATTTCC
Organism: Galeopterus variegatus; assembly: GCF_000696425.1. Classification (NCBI taxonomy): domain Eukaryota; kingdom Metazoa; phylum Chordata; class Mammalia; order Dermoptera; family Cynocephalidae; genus Galeopterus; species Galeopterus variegatus. The sequence goes on along the minus strand of NW_007732353.1, from coordinate 37,479 downwards.
ATGAGGAGAGATTTGGGAGAACAAGGTATTGTAATTAACCCTTATCATAACTATTCAATGAGAAATAGGGAGGTTAGTTAATTCAAAAAATGAGGGGTATGTCACTTATGTAAATACTTTAAATTTGACACAGTAACAGATATGGAATCTTGCTGTTTTTAATCGTAATAGTAACATGAAGAATGCAATGCAATAAAATTATTAGTTAATGTGTTCATTTTAGTTTAAACATTCTCTTTGTTATAGAAATTTAAATTATGAGCAACAATACTTTGCATCTCACTTTTGATAGATATTGTAGTTCATTCCAGTTTGGTTTTATGAACAAATTTGCTGTAAACATTTGTTTTTGCGGCATAAATGCATTCATATAATTCTCCAGAGTAGGCTGGAGTGTATGCATTGGTTGACAATAGCAACTGTTACATGCCTGGTAAGATCTTTTGCTTATTTTTTAAATAGACTTTTTTTTCCCCCTGAAAAACTTAAGGATAGGTTAATGAATTAGGGTTCTCCAAAGAAACATGACCAGTAGGATATATATTTCAACAAACATTTTGAAGTACACCCATACATACACATATATACATACATACACACACACCCATACATACACATATATACATACATACACACACACCCATACATACACATATATACATACATACACACACACCTTAACAAGCTTGTGGAAAAATAGAATTGAAAGATAATACAAAATTTTCCATAAACTTTTAAAAGTACCCTTGTTTATATGTGGAGAGAGAGAGAGAGAGAGAGAGGTTTTTATTCTGGGAACTGCCTCATGAGATTATGAAGGCCAAGAAGTCCCATGACCTGCCATTTGCAAGCCAGAGAACCAAGAAAGCCAGTGGCCTGAAAACCAGGAAAACCAATGGTGTAAGTCCCAGACTAAGTCAGAAGGCTTGAGAACCACCTTTCTGTTCAGACTCTCAATTAATTGGATGCCTGCCCATATTAGTGAGGGAAATCTTCATTATTCAGTCTACTGATTCAAATGCTGCTCTCTTCCAGATAAATCCTGACATACAAACCCAGAAATAATGTTTAAAAAGCTATTTGAGCATGATTTAACATGATGGAGTTCACACATAAAATTAACCATCACATGTTCATTTCTTTTCAACTTAGCACCCATACTCATCTCCTTGTACCATAATTAATCTCTGATTAAAGGCAATAACAAGGTCATAATTCTGCCTAACTCGACACAACAAATCTACATACTACCAAAAACACACCAATCAACTAAGTGCCAGCAATGTGCCAAACAGATGGTCAGCCAAAAAGCCCTTAAATTCCCATTCTTTGAGTAACACAGTATGAAGATGGGAGCTTTTTACCAGGATACATGTCTTGTGCTAAGAACAGTGCCCAGAAGATATCTTGTGGAAGACTTATCTTTGTAGAGAAGGAAGGAGCATGTACATGGGCACCAGCAGAAGGAAGGACCAGGCTGAAAACACCACTTCTGCATGAGTGGCCCACAACAACCACCACCACACTCACCACTACCCCAAAGGTGGCTTACCACCACCATGACAGCCACAACCTCTGTGTAGACAGCCTACCAGCCACTCAAGTATACTGACAAAAGGATAGTTATGAGCAGAGAATGGAAAAAGTAAAGGAGGTATCTCTCTTCAGAGCTGACTCCAGAATAATAAAAGAAGCAATTGTTCTACCAGATGACCAGACAACAATGTAAAGATACTAGAAATATGAAAATCCGAGAAAATATGACATCACCAAAAGGATACTTTAATTCTCAAGTAACAGACACTTTAGAGCAGGAAAACTTTTAAATGACTGAAAAGGAATTCCAAGCAACAATCTTAAGGAAACTCAATGAGATACAAGAAGACTCAGTTAGACAACATAATAAAATGAGAAAAAAAGCCCAGGATATGAAGGAAGAAATTTACAAAGTGATTAATATCTTTAAAAAGAATGTAGCAGAACTCATGGAACTGAAAGATTCATTCACAGAAATAAAAACAACAACAACAACAACAACAACAACAACAACAACAACAACAACTGAGAGCTTAAAGCATCAGGCTATAACAAACAGAAGAAAGAATTTCTGATCTTGATGATAGTCTTTTTGAAATAACCTTGGCAGACTGAAAAAAGGAAAAAAGAATTTACAAAATGAAGAAAATCTAAGAGAGCAAGCTTACAACCTTAAGTGCACAAACATTTGAATCATGGGTGTTTCAGAAGAGGAAGAAATGGAATTGCATTGAAAACCTATTCAATGATATAACGGAAATTTCCAAGGTTTAAGGAGAGGCATGGACCTTCAGATCCAGGAGGCTCAAAGATCCCCAAACAGATTCATCCCAAAAATAGCCTCTCCAAGACACATCATAGTCAAACTGGCAAAGCTCAAACACAAAGAGATAATACTAAAAGCTGCAAGAGAAAAACATCAAGTCACCTGTAAAGGAGATCCTATCAGACTAACCTCAAACTTCTCAACAGAAAATCTACAGGCCAGAAGAAAATGGGATGACATATTCAAAATATTAAAAGAAAAAAGTGCCAGCCAAAATTATTATACACAGCAAGGCTATCCTCAGAAATGAGGAAGAAATAGTGTATTTTCTAGACAAACAAAAGTGGCAGGAGTTTACCACCAAACAACCAGCCCTGCAAGAAATCCTCAAGGGTATCCTACATCTAGATCCAAATAAGATAGTCACTACCATAAGTACAAAAGAAAGAACAAAATCCACTCGTACAACAAAAATGCAAATGAGATAGAGTAAGAAACTAAATCTTACCACTTCAAAAACTCAACAAACATCAAACACAAACAAGAAAAGGGGAAGAAAGAAAAAAAAAAAAGATGTTTAAAACATCTTAATGAAAATTAACAAAATCCCAGGAGTAAGAAAATACCTTTAATGACAACCCTAAAAGTAAATGGATTAAACTCCCCACTCAAAAGACACAGACTGACTGACTGAATTAAAAAGCTAGACCCAACTTTATGCTGTCTACAACAGACTCACTTCACCTGTAAAGACACATACAGACTAATAATGAAGGGATGGAAAAAGATATACCATACAAATAGAAACCCCAAACCAGCAGTAGTAGTTATTCTAACCTCAGATAAAAAAGAATTTAAACCAAAGAAAAAGATATTAAAAGAGACAAAGAAAGCCATTATATAATATTAAAGGGATCCATTCAGCGAAAAGACATAACAATCATAAATATATACACACCCAACACCAGAGCAGCGGATATATAAAACAAATGCTGTTAAACTTAAAGAAAGAGACAGACCTCAATACAACAATAGATGGGCACCTGAACACACCTCTCTTGGCATTGGACAGATCATCCAAGCAACAAATCAACAGAAAAACACAGATTTAAAATACACTTTAGACCAACTGGACCTGGCACATATCTACAGAGCATTTCATCCAACAAATACAGAATGCACATTCTTCTCATCACCAGGATAGACCATATGTTGAGATAAATCATGACTCAACACATTCTTAAAAATTGAAGTTATTTCAAGTTTCTTTTGAGACCAGAATGGATTAAAACTACAAACCGACAACAAGTGAAATTCTGGAAACTATGCAAGCACATGGAAATTGAACAAACTCCTGAATGACCTACGGGTAAAAAAACAAAAAACAAAAAACAAAAACAAAAAATCAAAAAATATCTTGAAACTGACAAAAATAAAGACACATCATACCAAAATCTATGGGATACTGCCAAAGCATTACTAAGAGGGAAGCTTATTGCAATAAATGTTTACATCAAAAGAACAGAAAGACTTCAAATAAGCAACTTAATGTTACATCTCAAAGGACTAGGAAAACAAGAACAATCCAATTCCAAAATTGGTAGATGAAAAGAAATAAGATAAGAACAGAATTAAATAAAATAGAGGTCCAAAGACTGATATAAAAGATCAGTGAAACAAAAAGTTGTTTTTTTGAGAAGATAAACAAAACAGACAAGCCATTAGCTAGGCTAACAAAAACAGAAGAGAGAATACCCAAATAACGAAAATCAGAAATGAAAAAGGAGACATTACAACTGGCACCACAGAACTATAAAGAATACTTAGAGATTATTACAAATAAATACATGCAATAAACTTGAAAACCTGGAGGAAATGGATAAACTTTTGGACACATACAAACTACCCAGACTGAACCAAGAAGAAATAGAACACCTGAACAGACCAATAAATAGCAACAAAATTGAAGCAGTAATCAGCAATCTCTCAACAAAGAAAAGCCTGGGACTGGATGGCTTTACTACTGAATTCTATCAGATATTTGAAGAGGAATTAATACTGATTGTCTTTTAAATATTCCAAAAAAATTGAAGCAGACACCATTCTTCCACTCATTCTATGAAGCCAGCATCACCCCAATACCAAAACCAGACAAATATACAAAAAAAAAAAAAAAAAAAAAATGAAAGAAAACTAAAGGTCAATATCTCTGATGAACATAGATGCAAAAATCCTCAACAAAATATTATCAATCAGAACACAGCAACAAATAAAAAAAAATATATGCCATGATCAAATAGAATTCATCCTTAGTAGTCAAGGATAGTTTAACATACTCAAATCAATAAATATGATACACTACATCATCAACAAAATCAAGGACAAAAACCATATGACAATCTCAATAGATGCAGAAAAAGCATCTGACAAAATTCAACATCCATTAGTGATAAAGACTCTCAGCAAATTAGGTATAGAAGAACCATGTTTCAATGTTTCAATAAAACCATATATGACAAACCCACCACCAATATCTTCCTGAATGAATGGAAACAAGACAAGGATGCCAAATCTCACAACTCCTTTTTAACATAGTATCGAAAGTACTAGCCAGAGCAATCAGGCAAGAGAAAGAAATAAAGGGCATTTTCAGATTGGAAAAGATGAAGTCAAACTGTCCCTATGTATAGAGAAATCTAAAGACTCTACAAAAACAAACAAACAAACAAAAAACAAACAAAAACAAACAAAAATACCTTCCTAGAGCTGATAAATGACTTCTGTAAAGGTGCAGGAAACAAAATCAACACACAAAAATCAGTAGCTTTTTAATATTCCAAATAATGAACTAACAGGAAAAGAAATCAAGAAAGCAAGCCCAGGTACAATAGACACAAAAAAAAAAAAAAAAAAAAAAAAAGAAAAGAAAAGAAAAGAAAGAAAGAAAGAAAGAAAGAAAGAAAGAAAGAAAGAAAGAAAGAAAGAAAGAAAGAAA
>NW_007732353.1:30533-31703 GCF_000696425.1 Galeopterus variegatus | reverse complement strand
AGAAAGAAAGAAAGAAAGAAAGAAAGAAAGAAAGAAAGAAAGAAAAGAAAGAAAGAAAAAAAACACCTAGGGATCAATTTAACCAAGGAGATAAAAGATTGCTACAATGAAAACAACAAATCTCTGCTGAAAGAAATTAAGGAGGATACAAAAAGATGGGAAAACATTTGTGCTCTTGGATTGGAATAATTAACACCATGAAAATGTCCATGCTATCCAAAGCAATCTACAGATTCAATTCAATCCCCATCAAAATACAAATGAGATTCTTCACAAAAACATAAAAAAAAAAAACACCTAAAATTCATATGGAACAACAAAAGACACCAAATAGCCAAAGCAATCCTGAACAAAAAAAGAAAGCTGAAGGCATAACACTACCTGACTTCAAATTATACTACAAACCTATATTAACCAAAGCAGCATGGTACTGACATAAAAATAGACGCTCAGAGCAATGGAACAGAATAGAGAACTCAGAAATCAACTCACATACTTAACAGCCAACTGATATTTGACAAGGGCAACAGGAGCATACATTAGGGAAAGGACTGCCTCTTTAATAAGTGGTGCTGGGAAAACTAGGCATTCATGTGCAGCAGAATGAAATTAGACCCATACCTCTTGAGATATACCAAAATCAAATCAAAATGGTTAAAGACTTAAATATAAGACACAAAGCTATAAAACTCCTAAAGGGAAACATAGGGAAACTGTTCAGGAAGTAGGACTGGCAAAGACTTTATGAATATTACCCCAAACTCACAGGCAACAGAAAAAATAAACAAATTGATTATATCAAACTAAAAACTTCTATGCAGCAAAAGAAACAGTTAACAGAGTACAAAGAAAACACAGAATGGGAGCAAATATTTACACACTATGCATCCAACTATGTATATCCAGCATATACAAGGAAATCAAATAACAGTAAAAAAACAAACAAAAAATAACCCACTTAAAAAATGAGCAAAGGAACTGAATAGGCATTAAAGGAAGATATACAAATGGCCAACAGACACATGAGAAAATGCTCAACATCACTCAACATTTGGGAAATGTAAATCAAAACCACATTGAGATATCATCTCATGCCAGTTCCATTGTCTGTTATCAAAAAGACAGAATAACAAAAGATGGCGAGGATGAGGAGAAAGGGGAACCCTCCAA
>NW_007732353.1:26030-29432 GCF_000696425.1 Galeopterus variegatus | reverse complement strand
GTGATGAGGGATTGGGAGAAATTGGTAAAGGGCAGAAAAAATGTTTACATTGTGTAATGATATTTTTTTAAAGGAAGCATTATAAAACAAAGAAATAAACAAAACACTAATCTCTTTCCCAGAAGAGTAAAGTCTTTGAGTGACATTTACTCTTGTCCTAATATTCAGTAACTTAAACACTGTGTTATAAAATTAGTAATCCTGAAATACTAACATAAAGTCAATACATCTTATTTTACCTGATGAAGGAATAAAAAAGGATAAAAAAACCCAACAAAGATATTTGCTAAATATATGTGTTATGTACACACACCACATTTTTAACAAAATAGGGAAGGAACTCATGTTAATTACTGTTCTAGTTTCTGTAACTGGTCCCTTGGTCATAGTTTGTGTTTATAACTACCTTCTTTTACTACCTATTCTTTATTCCCTTTTTGCCTTCAGCAAGCACCCCAGCTGATGATGGTTCTTTAGCTGGCGCAGTGACCCAAACCTTCATTCCTTAAATGTATGGACCATTGTAGTCCTGCCTGGATTGAACTGTTGTAATTTTCCATTGGCCTTAATCACAGGGCATGGCGATACTAAGAGACACCCCAAAGGATCTCCTTTATCCCATATCCTCTTTCTTACCTCCATTATGAAGTAGTAGTCTAATTTCCCCTTGGTAGTCCAGATCAATTGCCTAAATCAACACCATAACTCCTTTCTCAGCCTGTTGACTCAGAGGCATGAGGAGCTCAAAGTGGCCTAGTGGCAGTCTTGACTCCCAGTTGAAGGAATCTTTGTTGTGTCTTTTGGTGGAAGCATTCCTTCCCCTGCAATTAAGACCTCTAGTCCAGCAGAGAATAAAGTCACAGAAAGAGAAAGCAAAAATTTTGGTGGTGTGTTACTAGGGGTGATGGTGAGTGGTGCCACTCCCATTTCCAGTCCTTGACTCCTGGATCCATAAGTCATGACTATCTGAGATACAGCACCTCATACTGGAGGTTGATTCAGTGCATATACACACTTCTGGAGAATGCAGCCCAGCCCTGAATGGTATTGCCACCTAGCTGGCATTGTATCTGAGTCTTCAAAAGGTCATTTCGTTGTTCTATAAAGACAGTTGTTTCAGAAGGGTGGGGAACATGGTCAGAACAGCAAATTTTGTAAGCATGTGCCTACTGTCACATGTCTTTTGCTGTGAAGTGCATTCCCTTTGGATGTATAGCTCCAAGAACTTTATGACAATAAATTTCTTTGCCTTAATCCACTAAATTTGTAGTGAATTATTACAGCAATAATAAAAAAAGTAATTGAAATTTTGGTACCAGAAATGGGTTGCTCCCACAACAAGTACCTAAAGACATGGTGTTAGCTTAGGAATTGGACAATGCACAGAACTTGAAATATTTAAAGAGTATGAGAGAAGAAAAACACCTCGATTGCCTTGAACAGACTGTCAGTGAAAATATTGTTGCTAACAACTTTGCTAGTGAGTACTCAGATGGTAATTAGAAACATGTTAAAAAAAGGAGAAAAAAAATAAAAATATTTTTCAAACAAACAAAAAAAGAAACACATTATTGGAAAGTGGAGGAAAGTTGATTCTTGTTTTATAGTGGCAGAAAGCATAGGTGAATTATGTCCCGCAGTTATGTGAAAGGCAAATTTTGCAAATGATGAACTCGAATATTTAGCTGAAGAGATTTTCCAGCAAAGAATTAAAGATTCAGCCTTTTAAAAATGCTTATAGTAAAATGAGAGGAAAGATAAATTGAGAGAAAAAGTCTTAAATAGAAAGGAACTAGAATTTTACTTTAGAGATTCTCAGCCTATACAGATTGCAAAAGTGTCAAAAATTAGGAAACTCTGCCAGAAAAGTGCATTCTGAAGAGAAAGCCAAGGGTGTGACTGAACAACCTTTTGTTAATGCCCCAGAAGGATAACAAGGACAGAGTATTGTCACACATAGGGCTCTTTGAAGAAAATAGGCATGTGACTCGTGAATCCTTCAGCCGTACCAGCAGATGGCAGGAGTAGAGATGGAATTATCCAAGAAAGATTTGTGCAGAATCCTATTATCTAATAATGAGAATTCCTGTGACATACAGAGGAAACCCATGATGGTATAACATCAGAAATACTGACATTTTAGGTTGAAAGGGACAGAGAATTTATAAAATGAAAAATTGTTGGACCCCCCCAAGATTTCACAGGCTGATAAAACTACTCAGCAGCAAATACAGGCTACCTTTCATGAAAAAGAAAAGATGACTCCAAATGTGAAGCTGTGAGCTTACAGAATGAGGCCTTAAAACACAGAGGGTTATTTCCAGGCTTTAAAACAAAACGGAGTTTTCCCAGCTGGGTTTTGAAATTGCTTTGTATGTGTAACTCCTCTCATTCATTTCTCCACTTTTGTTACTAAACCCAAATCCAGCTTCCAGCCTCAAACAGAAACAAAGGGCTCGAAAGCCAAATGACAGTGAAATAGGAAGTCAGCTTTGAATAGGAACAGTAAACCAGAAACCTGAAGCAGGATGTCCAGACTGAAACAATCTCAAAGACTCAGATTTACTGAGGGGTTTTTAAAGAGAGGATTGAGGGAATGGAATGTGGGAAGTGAAAGCGTGAAAGAGGGGGATGTGTAAGGGGCAAGATGCAAATTCTTGCTAAGGCTTGTCTGGCTTATGTTCTCATCCTTATTTAGGATTATCTGCAGGATTTTGCTTTGTGGTGAAATCAACATGGCTTTATTAATGTCTTCCTTGGTTTCTCAGGGTCTGGATAGTGCGTGTCTCATTGCAAGTTTGCAGTTCCAAGTTGGCTAGGAAACAACTATAACAACTATATAACTATAGTTGTATGTATATATATATGTATATGTAAATAATGTCACGTTCCCCCTAACCAAGGTTCAAAATATCAAGTAACCATGGGAAAAGAGGGAACTCAGAGAAATGCATGCTAAGAAACAGTAACTGTCTTTTTCCCACCCACCCCCCAATTCTCAAAGGGTTTTAGGTTCCAAAATGGCTTCAGTCTTGCTCACTCCAACACTTTGAACAAAAATGTCTATAATTGGTACCTTATGCCTGTCCCATCATTGTAATTTGGATCTGATAATTTCTTTTTTGGGTGGGGGAAGGAGATCCAAACCCTTGATGATGGTGTAATAACACCATACTATGACCCACTAGATAATTTATATCTTGAGGTGAACAGATGAAGAAAAAATATTTCCCAGGTGGATAGTACCCAGAGCATTAAACATACCTGACATAGATGATTTAGTCAATGAGATACGAAACTTTTGAGCTGAGACTTAATGAGATTTTGGATTGAGTTGATGCTGTAATGAGTTGAGACTAGTGGGCAAACTTGGGATAAACTGAATGTAATTTGCATGTGGGA
>NW_007732353.1:6634-25489 GCF_000696425.1 Galeopterus variegatus | reverse complement strand
TGTAATGAGTTGAGACTAGTGGGCAAACTTGGGATAAACTGAATGTAATTTGCATGTGGGAGAGAAATAAATCTTTGGGCATCAGAGAGTGAAAGGTAGTAGGCTAATAGTGCCCCCACCCCCAACATAGCCATGTCCTAATCCCTGGAATCTGTGAATATGTTAAGTTACATGGAAAGGGGGAATTGCAGTTGCAGACGGAATCAAGGTTTCTAAAATAAGATTACCCTGGATTGCCTAGGTAGGCCAATGTAATTACAAGAATTCTTAATTGAGGATAGGGAGGCAGAAGTATCAGAATCAGAATGTGTCAACCAGCCATTGCTGGCTATGAAGATGGAAGGGGGCCACAAACTAAGATGTGCAGGCAGCCTTTAGAACCTAGAAAAGACAAAAATACAGATTGCTCCCTAGAGCCTCCAGAAGGCATACAGCCCTGTTAAACGTCTTAATTTTGGCCCCATGAGAAGCATTTTGCACTTCTGACCTACAGAAATATGAGATGATAAATGTCTGTTATTTTACTCCACTAAATTTCTGGTAAAGTTTTGTAGCAGCAATAGAAACTAATACAGGGCATTTATCCATTCTATCACATTCCTCATTTGTTGAGGGTCACGTATGGGGCATTACCTTTGCTCATCCTTCCCCAGCAAAAGTACTATGATTTTGTAGCTAGTCAACTCTTTGAGAGACAAATATTCATAAAGATTTTGGCAAGTACTAGGAGGTTACTGATAGCATTCATTATAAGCCTTTTCATGTCTTCTGCCACATTAAAAATACACAAAAAATTTTGTTAAAACATTTGAGGGTAGGTTGCTTACATCATACCCTTAACTTCTTAATACTTTAGTATATATTTCCTAAGAAATAAATAGTCTAATTCTTAATGTTAGCATGGTACAGCTATAGTACAGTGTTCGAACTAAGAAAACTTAATATTTATGCCATACTTTTATCTAATATAATCTTTCAGTTTTTTTGTCTAGAAATATCTATCTCACCTTAATTTTAAAAGGATGATTTTTCATGGTATAACATTTATAGATTGAATTTTTTTTCCCCTCCAAACAGAAAGATGTCATTTTTTGTCTTCTTTCTTCCAAATTTTCAGTTGAAATGTCATCTGTTTGTCTTCTTTTTGTTCCTTTATGATAATTGCTTTTTTATATGGTCCCTTTAAGATTTTCCCTCTGAATTGGCGTTTAGAAGTTTTACTGTGCTAATACTAGGTTTTGTTTTCTTCGCAAGTATTCTACTTGTAGTTCATACATTTTAAGTTCATAGTTTTCGATCTTCCTCTTCTTTGAAAAATAATAATCAGTACTTCAAGAAAAATTGCTTCTGTCATTTTAGCTTTCATAGTAAAAAGATGTAACAGTTATTTTAGTTATAGTTATTTTAGTTATAGTTATTTTAATATATATATATGTCTATTAGAAGCTTTTTAAATGCACTTTTAAACCTTTTTGCCCCTCATGTGCATAACTGGATAAGATGTAAGTAGAAAATATATAGTTTGGAGTATAAAAAAGAAAAGACAAAATATAGCTTGATGTGTTTAATCCATTTCTATATTTTCCTTTCTCTCTCTCTCTCTGGCTTTTAGTACATTAATTCTGTTTTTTTGACATGCCTGGTACAATTCTGGAAAACTCTTTAATTTGCATAGAAAATTTGAGTCATGGGTTGATCTTTGTTTCCTTCAGAATAGTTGAATTTTCTTTTGGCCGTTATTTAAAATTCAGGCAGTACTTGCCTGGTACAATTCTGGAAAACTCTTTAATTTGCATAGAAAATTTGAGTCATGGGTTGATATTTGTTTCCTTCAGAATAGTTGAATTTTCTTTTGGCCGTTATTTAAAATTCAGGCAGTACTTTGATTCTTTGTGTCTAGTTTATGTATGCTTTCATCTGAGTCGCAGACGTAGATTTTATTCCTAAAGCATAGCTTTACTTCTACAGCTTAGAACTTGCGGGCTGCAAAGAACTCACCATCTCTTTACCTGGGCATGCCCATCCTTTGATCTCTGCTCTTCAGGACAAGACTATTAAAGGCTCTGCCAAGTTCTTTTGCATCCCTGTTATTATTTTCTGCTTTAATATCTCATTTTCTCCTTATACATGCCGAACTTAGAAGTCAGCAAATGACTCAAGGAGAATCTCATGCATGCAGAATTTTTGGTTTTTATCTTTTTAAGCCCATTAACGTGCTAGCTCTTAACTTCAACCTATGTTACTAGGTTAGACTACTCAAAGCCCAAATCAATATCTTTCTTCTTGAACTCTTATTTTTCACACTGAGAATGTGAAAATTTTCTGTGAGAAAAAAAGTGGAGAAAAATATGGGGCTCACCTCAGTCTCACTGCACTTCTGTCTAGAATGTTGGCCCCTTACATTTATCTGTCTTTTTTTGCTCTTTTATATACTATAAGATCCTTGTTGTTTATTTTATATGTCTTATACTTGTTTTCAGCAGAAACTTTAATTAAAAACTATTCAGCCAGGACCAATCTGGAAGACCTATTTGTTAATATTTTGATCATTTTTATAATTATAAATATATCATTTACATACATATATGAGAAAACTCAGTAGGTTAAAATTACCTTGGTTACTAATTTTAAGTTAAAACTGTCATTTAAAACTTACACAACAAACTTCAATAATACATATTATCATTTGATTTTGCTTGCTCTATAAATACTTTTTATCTGATGTCAAATAAAACATAACACCTTTCCTAATTACAACCAATAATAATAATGCTTATGTATTCATTTAGCAATGAACTTCGATAATTTAATAATTGTTTAAGAAAAATAAACATTAGAATTAGTGATTCTGAAATATGGATTATTAATATTACCTGGAATTATACATTTTGACATCAATTGCTGATGTAGTATAGAGTCAAATTTAAATTTTACAGAGTTTAAGAATGAAGGAGTGGATATTTTTTCCAGTAAACACTGTTTGAAATTACAATTTTCTATAATAAATAATTAAAAGCTTGGACACACACACACACACACAACAAATGAGAAAGAGAAAATGTAATACTATTTAGTATCTATTCCTTGGAAATGTTAGAAAGGAAAAGCTCACTTTTGCTACAAGGCCATTAAAAATATTTTAGAAGGATTTATGAAAAATTAAGAACAGTGACACTGGACCACAGAGTGTCCTCTTAAACATTTACAAGCTTTTATTGCTGAAGATTCTATGTTTAAGAACAGTAATAAAAATTTTTAAAAAAACATTTTATTTCTTGGCAGAATCAGCAATGTTAAACAAAGAGACTATGATTTGGAGTAATCAAGTAGAATTGCTATTTGGTTATTCCTACCCAAATATATCTTTCCCTTTTGAACTTTCTCAAAACACAGCATAAGGCAATTTAGGTGCTCAATTTAATTGGAAAATGATCATTTCATCTTGAAATTCATGTAATTACGATGCAAGTTTTTATGCTGCCCATATCATGAAGAATCTCTCTTACATGGACCATAGAGATTTAAAACAAAATTATTTCATTTTATGTTTTTTGGAAATAATAATTGTAGATTTTCTCAAAAGAAAACTTACTTTTATTTTTAACTCTCTTTTTTGTAATTTAGCTATAGTTCAAATATTTTTTTCCCAAATTTAAGATGGTAATCTTACATTCTAGCATGTTCTACAGTGGTTGAATATATTGTTAATTTTTTTTTTTTTTTTTTTTTTTTTTTTTTTTTTTTACTCTCTTTTTTGTAATTTAGCTATAGTTCAAATATTTTTTTCCCAAATTTAAGATGGTAATCTTACATTCTAGCATGTTCTACAGTGGTTGAATATATTGTTAATTTTTTTTTTTTTTTTTTTTTTTTGCTTTTTTGTGACTGGTAAGGGGATCACAACCCTTGGCTTGGTGTCGCCTGCACTGTGCTCAGCCAGTGAGCACACCAGCCATCCCTATATAGGATCCAAACCTGTGGCCTTGGCACTACCAGCACTGCTGCGCTCCCAGCACCACACTCTCCCCAGTGAGCCACGGGGTTGGCCCTGTTGTTAATTTTTATAAGGAGCATATAGTGAATAGCTAGTTATGATCTTTTTTTCTTTTTTTCTTCACCTCTTTCTTTTTCTTTCTTCCTCTGTTTCTAACCGTATATCACATTATTCCATCAATTCTGGTTTTTAATGCAAAATATATTTGTGTTACAACGTAAACTGAAATAAGGAATACATTCCTACAAAATTCCAGAAAGTAGGGTGATATGTTTTGCAAGATTGCAGATCAAGGAATGCAATGTGTAAAGAATATCAGAGTGATTCAGGAAGACCAATCTGTTGAGTGGCATCATTGCAGGCAAAAGGCAAGGGATATACGCCACACAAACAAGAAACAGGGATGTTCAGAACTTAGACAGGAAATAAAAAAACATTTTGAAATCAAGGAGTCTAGAGGATTTTCAGCATTATGTCTACAAGAGAGACATAAGTAAAATATCTTTTCACCAAACAGTCAACAACCCAAAATGCTTACCCAGAATTCAGTACCACTGATTTTGTGTGACTTAGTGTTTTACTACTAAAAGGCATTTAAAAGAAGACATTTCTTTCTAGGAAAATCTGTAGTTTTAAAAGAAAGTGAAAAGTGGTATACAAAATCAGAAAGAAAAAAAATTGGCTCTTTTTGGCAGTCTGAAGTAAAAAGCACTTGAGTTTTAATGAGTAGTGATCATAAAAGTAAAGTATGAGGCAAAGTGCTATCCACAACTAATCCACATGAGTCTCTCTTTACTGAGAAAATCTTAGAGGCTACTCTGACAAATTACATACATTATTTCTCATAATGTGAACACAAATTATCATCATGATGTTACAAATAAAAAAAATGTTCAGAGGTTTAGTACTTTTCATAAAATCACATTTCCAAATACATGACTCACATAGAAGTCTTTGCCTTGAGTTCTGTTTTGGGGAGAACCCAGATTAAGATACCTTATTCTAAAAGTATTTCTTTGAAATTCATAATTTAGGAGTTATTAACTATGACACTGAGAAAACTTATTTCCTCTCTTGAGGATAGAGTTCTAGCAATGATGATCTGTTCTGAATTCATGTTTGTAATTCCCAAAGAATTTAGTGCAACATTTCAGTCACACCCAATAAATATTTATGTAAGTAATTCTGTCTGTCAAGTGCTTTATTTAATTTATATAATCAGGACTCTTTTACAGTAATGTTTTATACAAGGCTTAATAATATAGTACAGAAAATGAATCAGAAATATCTTGAAAATAGAAAAATATAAATGATGTAATTATTGTTATATATGAATCCATGTTTTGCACCTTAATTGTGAAAGACATATATTCAAAACTATAAACATATTGAAAAAATTTATATAGAAGTAGACAGCATTTTCTATTTGCTGATCACAAAAAGAAGTTTTTAGGAAATAGAAAGATGAAAGTTATTTCTTTTAATCAACTGGCATCTCTAAATATGGTAGTCAGTGTGACATTGCTTAGCTTGAACATATTTTTACATTCTTAATATCATTTAACTCAATGTTTTAAATATTGTAAATAGTGTTCTTTCATTTAAACATGCTTTCGTTTAAACATCTATTGTTTTCATAACGATAAAATGCAGTTTTTCATTTAGCCATGGAGTAAAATATTCTATGCATTAAAAAACTTAGAAAGTTATAAATTATTTTTTTAATTTACTCATTGAATAGCTCTATTACTATCTGGGAGCCTATAATCTTAAATATGTAACATTACATTCAAAAAGAGATGTGTTGGTGATTAAAGTAATTTAGATATAAACAAAAACTTTTTATAATTATTATATGAGTTTTCCAGGTCATCGATAAATATTAAAATACGTAATTTATTTTTTGTTAAATCATGTGGTTTACACAGTTTGCTTGACCAGAGCTAATGTTGCCACATTTCAGTCGCTATCATTGCAGAAAGAATTCTTTCTTCACTGTGGTAATTAAAAGAGTATCCCATCTGCATGGTTCAATGAAATCCAACAGTTTTAATATTAGTCTCCAGGTATTAAATAAACACAAAACCTTATTTCCTGGAGGTAGTGATAAAGAGAAAAAGGTGGTAAACAGGAATTAATTACCCATTCTCCTAATTTCCCACCTCCAATCCTGGGACAGAAATTTCTTATAATGCAGATATTCTTAGTCATGAAAAATACGAATGATTTGGGAATAATGTTTTAATCTATTTTTGATAAAAATTTGTCTGCTCCTGGAATCTTTTTCTCTTGTTTCCATTTCTTTGCTGACTCAGTTAAAACAAAAAGCAAAATTAGATTTCAAATTATTGTTTGAATTTGCAATTGTCCTGAGCAGCACTTCCAGTTGCTTATTTGGACATAACTGTCCCAGCATGGGTTCTTCACCTGCTTGTGTTCTTGGGCAAAGCTAGTTTTTCACAGTCCCTGTCCTTGAAGGCAATTACATCAGAAATATGGGAGATTAGGTGGAAGAGCAATGCTTAGTATTTAAATATTTTATGCTACTTTTGAAAATCTCATTTCCGTGTCTGTCTTCAAGTCTTGGCCACACTCAAGCATGCTATAGAAAACTCTGAGTAGACACTGTGCTTAAATTTGAGTGACCTTCATTTATTTCCATAGATCATATTCATAAAAGTATTCTCAGTTATGTAGTAATCACACAGACAGCTAATGGGACTTAATAATAAATGGACAAAAAACAAACATTTTTTCAAAGATAATGTATAAATGGCAAATAAACACATGAAGATATGCGACATCACTAATCTTTAGGGAAATGCAGATCAAAATCACAATGAAATTCCACTTCACACCTATTAGGATGAGTATTATTAAAAACAAAAATAAGTTTTTGTGAGGATATTAAAAATTGAAATGCTTCTGCATCGATGGTGGGAATGCAAAATAGCAAAACCACTGTGGAAAACAGTATAGCATTTCCTCAGAAAAATTAAATATAGATGACCATATGATCCAGTAATTTCATTTATAGAATTGGAAGCAAGAGCTTAAACAGGTATTTGTATACTCATGTTCATAGCAGCATTATTCACAATAGCCAAAATGTAGAAGTAACTCAAATGTCCATCGACAGATGAATGTATAAGCAAAATATGATATATACCTACAGCAGAATATTATTCCACCTTATAATGCTTATAATGGGAGGATATTCTAACACATGCTGCAATGTGGATGATCCTTGAAGATGCTATGCTAATTAAAATACCACACAGGTACCTTAACTTCTTCCTGAATTTGTTGAATTATACATTATGTATAAGTCATAAATGTTATCGTAAGAATCATCTTTCTCACCCCTTATGATACCAAATCACTTTGAAAATCCTTCTGTGATTTTCAAATGTCCTATTTCACATACAGGGGAAGACTATTTAAAGTTCAATATTAAAGCCCTCATTAGTTTGTAATGTCTTAGAGTCCAGATTCCCTTTGATTCAGTCTTCCCAGAGACTAAATCTGGTCTTTTGTCAAAGATGTTTTCTGACCGAGCAATAGGAGAATACTAATAATAGAGATATTTCTTTCTTAGACTATCACATAATTTGTCTGTTGAAAGCCAGTCAGCACTTCCATATGCAGAATACTTGGTATTTCTCTCAGGGTTATGTAAAAATAAATCATGTTGCTTTCGGTGGCCTAACACTGTAACCTGTGCTGGGATTTAGCTTTCAGTTTTTGGTACTCCATTAAGTCAGCAGCAACTTACCCATTTTTTTTTTTCTGATTTTAAAAATATTTAATTCAATTCCTTTTCTGATATAGTAGAGCTTGTACATTTATGCTTTTGTTTTAACTCCATTTCTATCATTTACCTTGTATACAAGAGATAAGAGAAATAAAATCGTGTTTAATCCACCATGCTTCTTTGATTATGCCAGCCTACTCTTAATTTATATCCATTATCTCTGTTTTGTTTCTTATTTGTTTGTTTTATATTGAATTGCTTTCTGTTATCTGAGTATGCTTTTGTACCTTGGTTTACACTGTTCTCTTTGCTTCTTTTATAATCTCTTTAATTTTTATCCACATTTCAGATTACATGTTACATGTTCCTGGAAACTTTCATCTCCCTTATGCCTACCATATATCATCTCCTCAGTAGAAGATGTTGAATGATTAAATTATTAAGAGAAAACCTTGGAGAACAAGCACATGTTGTAGAAATAAATGGTATACATTTTTGTATTTTTGTCTGTTTGTTAGGATATGAATAAAAGAGTGTCTCCGTTTATGTAAAAAGTAAATTTAAAAAAAACTAAGGAAAAAGTTAGATTTGACTATGAATTGCTTTATTACCACAGAGATAAAGTAAAGGTGGTATTTTCCTAAGAATTTCTTATACTTGAAAATAAATTTTCTAGAGCTTATGTGAAGAAAATTAAACTTTGATTCAATAATAATAAAAAAAATAAATAAATAAAAGCTAGTAGGTTTCTTACAAAAATAATGGATTATTTAATGTGTTTGTGATTAGCTAATTAAATATCATATGCAAAGTTATATGAACTAAATGAATATGATATAAAGTATGCAGAACTGTTTATTACAGAAAATGTATGAAGGTTCCTTTTGCTATAGAAAATACAGACTGTGTGACTAATTTGTTGACATTATTAATAAAAAAGAATATTAAAAAACAAAGTGATAGTTATATGATTATACATTTATTTATACATATATAGGTATATATAAAAGAGCAAGTTATTAAACTGAGTTCATTTTCTAAAGAAATTGTCTACCACATAAGCATATCTAAACCGCTCTTTTTCTGTTGTTCTAAGGATATAAGCAGAGAAATTAATTGCTTTGACAATTATAACTAGTGGGCAAGAGGAAAACAATAGAGGTTGGAAGCGAAAACATGTAACACTTCTACAAAAACTTAAATTTTGGAGCACAACATTGTAATATTGTTATTATTTACTGTTAATCAGAATTTTGCATCTGTGTACATTTTATTATATTTTCAAACTCTTTAATTCTACAGGATTTTTATATACCAACACATTTATATTTTATTATTAACTGATAACATATGAGCATTAAGCTTGAATTAAAAATTATTACTAAAATTAACTGTGTTATAAAAATGCATTTACAGAAAATATACTTCTTTGGCATTTGAAGATTTTTAGATAGAAAAAAATTAGGTTTTAAATAAATACATAATAAATTCTACATAATTTGTTAATTTTGTTTAAGTGAATTGGCAAAAAATCATTTTCCTGCATTTCTTCAAAATTACTTTTAGCTTGATATGTTTTTTCCCCTATTTTATTTCATAACCATTAAGTATCTACAGTTCAAGAAAATGATTGATTTAACAACACATATGGTTGACTTTTTTCCTTGAAAATTACTATCTCTATGGGGGAATTAATCACTTTAACATGAAATTTTTTTGGAGTAAAGCATTATCATTTTGTATACTTTTAAAACACAAGACTGCAAGCTCAGTCTCAATTTCTATTTTGACAGCACTTTTTAAAAATTAAACTCCAAACTATATTTATATTTCACTAGTATTTATAGATAGCATAGTTTTGTGCCATTAATCCACCACTTTACTCCTCAGTTGTCGTGTTTCTTTAGTCTCCTCCAGTTTGATAGTTTTCCAGACTTCCCTTGTGATTTTTATGACTTCGACAATTTTAAGGAGTAATGATCACCTTTTTAGGAGTTATAGGATATCCACATGGCATCACTGGTGATGGTAACTTTAATCACTTAGTTTAGGTAATATTTGCCAGGTTTCTTCAATGTTCTCTTTAGAGTTATTAGTTTTTCTATTTCTGTACTGCAATGATTTGAAGTGAGTCAGTCACTAAGTCTAGATCACACACTAAAGGAGAAGATATCAAGCTTCTTCTGGAGAAAGATTACCTGTGTATATGATGTGAAATTCTTCTGTAAGAAAGAGTTATTTCCTACTTGCTCTTTATTTATTCAATCATTTCTGTATATCAATATAACTCATGTATATTAATTTCATATTTGGGCTATGCTCAAAGAGTATGTTTAATTTTTTTCCTGTTCATTTTTCTATATTTGGCCATTGGGAACTATTTAGGTTGGCTCCTGTATCCCTGATATACTCCCATCCGTTTGCTCTCTGAACACTTTCTTACATTTTGGTACTGCAAGATGCTCCAGACTCATCTTTCAATTTTCCTGGCCCTTCTGTAGAATCAGCCTTTTTTCATAGAAGCCATGCTTTAGTTAAATGAAGAATGTTATTTAGCACCAAAATCTGGGCATGGAGTGTGCCCATTGTTACTGTGGTATAGTTAATTAAAGCCTCTTTCAGCAAATAAAGTTGAATAATATACGAGGGGTCTTCAAAAAGTTTATGCAAGGATTTGTAATATCTTTTATTTTTATTTTTCCATGAACTTTTTGAAGTATTCACATATTTATGTAGACTGACCCATGTATATGTGCATAGCTATAATTGTTTCTGTAACTATCTATGAGCATTTGTATAAAGCTAAACAAGTTCATACTGTCTCTAATTCTAATTTAAGTTTATTCTAGCCTTCTCTTTTTGTTTATCTGTAACTTCTTCATCAGTGAGAAGCTTGTCTCTCATTAAAACTATATATGTATATACATATTTGTTCAACCAAGTATAGATAAAAAGCTGTTTCAGCATATTTAAACTGCATGCCTGTAAGAAACTAATTTACCAACCTGAATACTTTCAGCCTTACAGATTCTGATAAAAACAACTTTTTCCCAACATTACTTATGCCAGCTCCTGTTTTCCTTCCTTGAACTCTCTCAGTGTGGTTTTATTACATGTTTGTAACAAAGTTAGATTCATTTCTCCTAAGTCTTTATCTCATCCTGGGATATTCCAATCTCCTTGCTACTTCTGTTGTGGTCTGAACACATTAAAGTTCACTATTTGTGGTGCACAGATTTATTAATTTTTACAAAATCATAGAGTCATGTATTTACCATTCCACCCCTGGAGAGAACACGCCCTTCACCCTGAAAGTTCTTCTGTGTGGTCTGTTTATAGTCAGTCACTTCCCACCCACCAAAACTTGGCAAATTTTTATCACTTTCCAGTCTCTAGAGTTGTGTTCCTTCACTGAGATATAATTAACATAGCATACAATTCACCCAGTGAAAGTATGCAATGCAGAGGTTTTAATATATTTTCAAGGCTGTACAACTATTGCTACTGTCTAGTTCCAGAACATGCTTGTCATGCCCTAAACAAATCCCATATTAATGGTCACTCCAAAATCTTCCCTCTCCCTAGTCATTGTCGATCATTCATCTACTTTCTACCCTTTAGGATTCTCCTATTTTGGACATTTCACAAAAATGGAATTATACCATATCTAGCTTTTATTTACTAATTTTTTTTCTGGTCTGGCTTTTTTATTTAGCATAATGTTTCCAAGTTTCATCAATTTTGTAACATGTATTAGTACTTCATTATTTTTTGTAGCTGAATAATAATATTTTATTGTATAAATATATTATATTTTGTTTATCCATTCACCACTTGATAGATATTGGGGTTGTTTTCACTTTTTGCCTTTTATGAATAATGCTGCTAAGAACATACACATTCACACACATTTATGTGAACAAATGTTTTCTGTTCCCTTGGATATACACCTGGGAGTAACACTGAAAGGAGGAAATGCTGAAATTTTTCCAAACTGGCTGCACCATTTTTTATTCCCAGTAGTCGTGCATGAGGATTTCAATTTCCCCATGTTTTAACCAACACTCAATACTTTGTGCTGACCACAAGGAAGCACAGTGGAATTTGTTGGATGATGAAACACATTTTATTTATTTACTTATTTCACTTAAATTTATTTTTAAATTTAAAAAGTCATTTAGAATTTATTTTTTTCCCAATTCCTTTTTTTATCGAAACATAATTGATTATACATATTTGTGGGACACAGAGTTGACTACCAATACTTGTGTACAATATGTGATGAGCAGATCAGGATAATTAGTGCATTCATCATCACAAATGTAGTCATTCTTTGTCTCTGTTAACCAATTTCAAGCTAACCATCCTCCCTCTCCCCCTTTCCTACCTCTAGTAACCACAGTTCTATTTTATCCTTGTAAAAATTCAACTTATTATTGTGATTGTTGTTTCTTCTTTCCTTCTCTCTCTCTCTCTCTTTTTCTTTCTTTCTTTCTTGCTTGCTTGCTCCTACTGATGAGTGAGGACATGTGGTATTTCTCTTTCTGTGCCTGACTTGTTTCACTAACATAATTTTCTCCAAGCTTATTCAAGTTGCTGTGAATGTCAGAATTTCTTTTTTATGACTGGTTAGTAATTCTATTGTGTATATATACCACATGATCCTTATCCAGTCAAGCATTGATGGCCATTTAGGTTGGTTCCAACTCTCGCCTATTGTAAATAGAGCTTCAGTAAACATGGGAGTGCATGTATCTCTTAGACATGATGATTACTATTCCCTTGGGTATATACCCGAAAGTGGGATTGCTGGATTGTATGGTAGTTTTATCTGTAGTTGTTTAAGAAATCTCCACACTGTTCCCAGAATGGTTATACTAATTTATAGTCCCACCAACAGTGTAGAAGCGTTCCATTTTATCTGCATCCTCATCAGCATTTATTCTGTTTTTTTTTAATAATAGCCAGTCAAAATGGGTGAGATGCTATCTCAATGTGGTTTTGACTTGCATTTCCCTGATGAGTAGTGATGTTAGGCATTTTTTCATGTGTCTGTTGGCCATGTGCATGTTTTCCTTTGAGAAATGTGTATTTAACTCCTTTGCTCATTTTTAAATCAGATTATTTGTGGGGGTTTTTTTCATATTAAATAGTTTGAGTTACTTTTATGTTCCAGATAGTAATTCTTTGCCAGATATATAGTTTGCAAATATTTTCTTCCATTCTGTAGGTTGACTTTTCACTCTACTGGTTGTGATTCCTTTACTGTGAAGAAGCTTTTTAGTTTGATATCATCCCATGTTTGTTATTTCTTTTGTTGCTTGTGCTTTTGAGGTCTTGTTTATAAAGTCTCTGCTTAGTCCTCCATCATGAAGTGTTTCCCCTATTTTTCTTTAGGAGTTTTATAATTTAAGACCTTATATTTAAGTCTTTAATACATATTGAGTTGATTTTGATATATAGCAAGAGGTACAGTTCTAGTTTCATTCTTGTACACATGGATATACTGTTTTCCCAGCACCATTTATTGAACAGGCTGCCCTTTCCCCATTGTATATTCTCAGTGCTTTTGGAAGATAAAGTGGCTGTGAGTACATGGATTGATTTCTGTGTTCTCTGTTCTGTTCCATTGGTCTGTGTGTCTGTTTATATGCCAGTACCATGCTGTTTTTGTTACTATAGCTTTGTAGTATAATTTCAAGTCAAGTAGTGTAATGTCTCCAGCTTTATTTATTTATTTAATTTGTTCAGGATTGTTTTGGCAATTCATGATCTTTTATTGTTCTATACTATATGAATGTTAGAATTGTTTTTTTTTTTTCTATTTCTGTAAAGAATGTCATTGGCCTATTGATGGGGATCACATTGACCCTGTGGATGACTTTGGGTAGTATGGATATTTTCACTGCATTAATTCCAATCCATGAATATGGATGTCTCTCCATCTTTTAATGTCCTCTTTAATTTCTTTCAGCAATGACTTACAGTAGTTTTGTAGAGATCTTTCACCTTTCACATAAAATTTACTTTTATGTATTTTATTTTCTTGGTAGCTATTGTAAATGGTCTTGCTTTCTTGATTTTTTCCTGCTATTTTGTTGTTGGAGTACTAAAAATGCTACTGATTTTTGTGTATTGATTTTGTATCCAGCAACTTTACTGAATTTGTTTCTCAGATCTATGAATTTACTCTACCAAAAAATTTTTCATTTTTGTGATGGTAGTGGTTGCAGGACTATATGCATTTGCTAATACTCAGAGAACTTTAGACTAAGAAAAATTAATCATACTATATGTAAATTATTTCTAAGAAAACAGTATTAACAGTTTAAACACATCAAGTGTTAAAATACAATAATTTTATAAAACAGAAATATAACTGGAAAGAGATTTGATATAATTAATCTGTGGTGACTAGTTATTCAATTTTTTGTCAGATATAAATTTAAAAGCTAATTTTATTTGAAATTTTTGAAAAATATCAAAAGCTCCCTAAATATTTGAAGTTCCTTAATTTGAATTTATCCAATGTTACATAAAAATAATCTGAGCAAATATTTGTATGAAGTTAATTAATAGTATTTACCACATTTATAATTACATTTTCAGAGATTTCATTTATAACTTACTTTATCTTTTATGTGCTATAAAACAAGTTTTCTGTTTGTAATAAACATAAATTACTTCCAGTTCTGCATGGGTAGTACCTAGAAAAAATAGTGCTTTTTGAACATGAAGACCTAAAAATTATTGACTTATTTCCAAAAAGATGTGAACATTTTATCTCTATATTGGCTATTATGTTAAATATTTAGGATAGATATCAACAGGACTGAACATCTACCTTCCAGGGTGTTTGTGTGTGTGTGTATTTACGTGTGTGTGTGTGTATGTGAAAGAGAGAGTGAGAGAGATTTTACATTTAAGAGTGAGAGAGATTACATTTAAAATGCATTTCTCGCTTGGGAGCGCGGCGGCGCTCCTGCTACAGTGCACCGCTTGGGAGCGTGGCGGCGCTCCCGCCGAGGGTTCGGATCCCACATACAGACCGGTTCCCGCTCACTGGCTGAGCGAGGTACGGGCACGGCACCAAGGGTTGCGATCCGTTGCCAGACACGAAAAAAGACAAAAAAAAGACAAAAAAAAAAGACAAAAAGGAAAAAAAATAAAATAAAATAAAAAATAATAATAAAATGCATTCAAGGGTTGCGATCCGTTGCCGGACACGAAAAAAGACAAAAAAAAGACAAAAAAAAAAAGACAAAAAGGAAAAAAAATAAAATAAAATAAAAAATAATAATAAAATGCATTTTTGATTACAAAAGGGCAGATATTAATATTTAATTTAGAGTATAAATCTGTAGCACATTCAGGACTACGTAGAATTGGCAAACAGACAAAAATTCAGTATCCTTAAATTGTTCTTTTTCCTTTACAGGTTAATAATTAGGTAAAGTAAATTAGTTGAAAGTTTTCTATAATGTACTCATTACTAGGCATTGGGGGTGTGTTGATAAATAAATCAAGTCCTTGCTTTATAGCACATTGAAAGAGAAAGGCTTGTAATCAAATAAATTCAGAAAAATGGCAAAGGTGAACCTGGGAATGGCAGAATAATTGTATTGTACCCTTTCTTTCACCAAACATTCTCATCATTTTCCTAATTAAGTTCATTTCAATCTGTTTATATAATATTGTTAATGACTCCTTGCATTCTTCTTGTATATTGTTAATGATTAGTTGCTATACAAGTCTTCAGATTATTTAGTTGCGTAAAACTATTCATCAAGAAGCTCATAGTCGAGTCTCTTAATTTCTACTCAATTGCTGTCTGAACTATATTTACATATAAACCATATCTTTCCAATACAATTTTACTCTTAGATAGATGTCTAGCCAAATGATAAGTTTTTTCTTGATATGGTGCTGCTCCCCATTTGAAAAATGCACTAAGAATCAGAGAATTAGCTATACATCTTAAGTAAATAAATTCATACATGTGAGCCTAAATTATGACTAATTGCTATTAATAAAAACATGTATGCTTCATTGGAAAACCATTAATGTCTAGAGGACACTCCTTCATGTTATCTCATTCAAGTCTTCCTTTGCCTTTGAGCTATATTAAAACTCCATGGTATTAGGTCACTGATAACCATATAAAATAATTCTTATGGAAGTTCAAATTCTGTCATGATCAGCAGATTTTTAATCAATAAACCTCATCCACTGTGAAGAAAAAACATTGCCTTTATTTGCATATTTACTTCAGTATTTCTGACCTATATATTTGTTTCTCCTTCGGATTTTCTTTTAAATTAGTTATAACCTTAGCTTGGTCCCTTCATGAGTTAATAAAATCTCTAATACATGTTCAATTTTATACTGGTATGAAAATCACAGTTTTACTTTTTTCTGAAAAATATCTTTTAACACTATTAATGATGTCCTTCCTAATTGCCTCAAAGTTTTCTTTGAAGGTATAAAGTGAGCTGGAAACTTGGCAAAGATCCACTAGAAGCAGAGCCTGAGACAGGGGTCAAGATGTGCCTGAATTTTTGGGAATTGCTCTTCGGGAAAGAACTGATTCAGCATGGTAAAGAGAAAAATAAGGACAAAGATATTTTGACCCACAAGGGGAGAACTCTGGAGAATGCACTACACCACAAGATTGTCTCTCTTTCAGGTCATGGGGTGGAACTTTTGAAACTCCATATTGCTAATCATGGCTGAAGGCCACTTCTTGGGGGAGGAGTGGTGTTTCAAGTTTCCTAGTGAGGTGGCTCCCATCAGTCAAGATTAACTTTCTGAAGATATGTGGCAGCTCTCAGCCATTACAAGTCAACACTCATAACAGCTGCAACCAGAAGTAGAGGGGGTCTAGGCCAGACAACATCTCACCTACAAATGTTCTATGTCTAGGCTTACATGCAACAAAGACTGGATACAGTAAACTTATTTATCAAATTGTATAGTCATATATATTTATTTACCAAATAAATATGGTAAATGTTTTAGCCAATACTTCACTAATTCCATAAACAAAGTCACATTCTTTGTCCAGTTGTACATAAGACTACCTCAGAATCTATATTATTTTTTTTTGTAAAACTACTCCATTTTATTTAAAGAACTAGAATCAGACCATCAAGACCAGAAAATATATGTGTCTGATATCAATATGTGGAGTATACTTACATTTATAAAGCAAATGTATTTCACAGAGTCTAGTTCCCTGTAGTTTCAGGTTTAGCTTAACTTCTTAAAAGTACATATAAAATGTTAACCTTGCAAAGACAGGAAACTCTCCCCAGTCTAAAAGTCTCTGTTGTAAGATAAAGAATTGTAACACAGCAAGGTTGCTGGCTCAAGGACAGACAAGTTACTGATTTATATGTAAAGATACTGGGAAATCACTGTAGGGAGAGAGAATGTTTGCTAAGATCAAGCTTTTGTTAGTAGATCAACTTAACCTTTTGCAAATTGCATTATGGAATGTCACTGTGCTTATTTCAATGATGTTACTAGTTTTCCATTTGTTAGCCATAATTCTGCCAATATCCTTGTTTCTTTGTAATGGTTAAATCAACTTAATTTTCTTGTAAAACTTCCTTATTTTTACAATGAAAGGAAGACGCTAACTTTAGAAGTGGCTTCCACTTTCAGTTTTGCTCCTCCTAATGGAGAAATTACTGAAGTGCAGTCGGTCCAGGCCTCAATGCATACATAGTGCTTGAGTATTCACATAATTCTTTTCTTCATATTCGTTACACAGGGAAAAGAGGTATAATATCAATAGAAATATGGTCAGAAAAAAACTCACACAAAAAAGAAATATACATGAGTAATTAAAATGTAAACTCAGTATTTAATCGCACCAGCCATAAAAAAGTTTTTATCCTTGTATAACAAGTTCTATGATGGTCAGTTTGGGGTATTAATATGACCATTACAACCTTGAAAAATACATATGTATAAATGTAAAAGAAAGAAAGAAAGATGACCTATGTATTCATGAATATAGATCTACGGGAGTAAAGTCTTTCTTGAGAAAATAGTCAGGATAATGATAAGTCCAAGTCAAGAGAGTAGTCATAGTACCATTTCCTAAATTTGTGTCCCTGCTCCTAATGTAACAACATAACACCTCTAATATTGTATTTTCAAGTCCTCTAAGCCTGTAAGAATACTTCTTTAATGTTGCTTTTCAGAAACCTTTGCAATGGACTGTACAGGCCATAATAATGAAAAACTGAAGTTAGTCTTTCTTTTGTCAACTAGAATTATGCTAAGCTTTTTTGGCTAAATAAATTGTTGTACTGGACTGTAATATGAGAAGCACATGAAAACATAATTTAAAACATAAAATGCCATTCCTAAATTTTTTTGCTACTTTAAACATTTAATAATAACCTTTTTTTAATAATGTAAATTTCTTGTTCCCACAAAAAAGTGGCCAGTTACTGAGAAAGGGATATTTCTTCAGAGGCTGCAGTGTGTCTGGTCTTATCTGCATGAAAAGATCACATTCAAATTTTAATGATTCCAAGCCTAAGGCTGGAATATATTAATTTTCCAAAAATTCCAGGTAGAGAACAGGACACATTAAATTAGTAGGGCAACAGCTAAATGTCCACAGATTCTGTCCTGATCATTTAGGAGCCATTATGAGTTTGTCTTTCATTCAGGATTGAGGTAGACCTTGCCCTTTTTAAGACACAGAAGCTTGAATCTTCTGTAATTCACAGAAACTTCTCACTCAACACTCACACCTTTCCGCAGGAACCTTCTTAATCAGATCTAGTACATATAGTTGCTATCATGTTACCCTGTACTCAGATAGAGCTAATTGTTCTAGTTGGGAACTGCAATCCTGTCCTACTTAGAAATTCTCAACCCCAAGTGCAGTCAATTATTTCGATCCCAAATCTATGCTAATTGAAGCTCCCCACCCCACAAAGTGAAAGGATTTCAGAAACATCTCTGGCTCTTTACTGGACACTGTGACAAAATTTCTTGAAAGAAGTAACACATTAGTATTTTGGATTCTCATTAATCATTAATATATAAATTATATTTCTCTACGTAAAATGTATTAGAAAAAAAA
>NW_007732353.1:4734-6273 GCF_000696425.1 Galeopterus variegatus | reverse complement strand
AAACATCTCTGGCTCTTTACTGGACACTGTGACAAAATTTCTTGAAAGAAGTAACACATTAGTATTTTGGATTCTCATTAATCATTAATATATAAATTATATTTCTCTACGTAAAATGTATTAGAAAAAAAATGCTTTAAATCTCATTAATTATGAGTTCACTGGTTTCTTCTTCCAAAAATATAGTAATAGGAACAGCAATGCAAATGAAATTCATAACCCAGCACTTTTGTATCTTTCTTTCTACTGATATGTATGACAGAAATAAACGTTTTGAAATAACTAAAGCTGGACCTATTGTATGCAATCTCAATTTTATCTCTTTTAAATATCTTTACACAGCTTCACAGTGGGGTCATGGTCTCTAGCAAAGCCTATTTTCTTCTAAAGAAATACCTATGAGCATTTGAGAAAAAGCCAGGCATTTTCAAAATCTTTTTAACACAAGGATAAAATACAGTTATTTTAAAAGCCTACTAACAATTAAATGGAGATCTAAAGGGCCAATTTGCAATAGGCTTTTTCAAGAGACAAGATCATTATACTCAATTGAACTTACACTTGTTCACAGAATATTTACATATGAGAATTATCTGTTTTCCTCGAAACAGTGGTATGAAATTGGAAATCTCTTTTCAATGTATTTCAATGCATCTACATGTGCCTAGTGAATTAGAGAAAAATGGTTATAACATAGGAAAACATCTATCACTTTCTAAAATATATTGCATGTAGAGGCAAGTGGTATTTACAAATAGAATTATGCATCTCTCTAAGTCAGTTTTTCAATTTTAACTTTTGAGTTTAAAAGCGTAGACTATTCAACATCCAAACTAAGTGTAGATATATCAAATATTCAGACAAACTACCTCCTCTAGCTAAGATAATGTGATGTTTGATTCATGCACTGGATGTCATAAATTCTTGCCCACATACATGATTTTCATAGAAAATATGAGAGTTTCAGTCCTATTGTTTTCATTATGGTTTTATAAGCATGGCTCTAAAAAAGCATCTATGTCTGTTTATGTAAGAACATTCTATTATGGCATACCAACTGAATTCCATTATTTTTTGTTCAAAATTTTATCAATTTTATTCATAACTTTAACTAAAAGTTGAAAGTGACAGCAGTATTAAACAAAAAAAACTAAAAAATAAAAAAATCCATATTTTTTCTACTTTCTGTACTTATTAAGTAATTTTTCTATCAAAAAATCGTTTTTTCTATTACTTTTCATTAAACCTTTCTTTCTTGTCCGTAAGTATGCATAGATTTACTAATTACAATTTTAGTGCACATGTCTATTATTTTTAATAGATGTTACTTTTAGAACAGTTTTAGAATTACAGAAACAAATGAGAAAATAGTACAGAGTTCACATACCCCCTTTCCTACACACAGCTTTTCCTATTATTAACATCTTACATTAGAATAGTATTATTTATCAGAATTAGTTAAGCAATATTGATAGATTGTTATTAACTAAAGTCCTTGATTTATCAGATTTCCTTAGTTTTTATCTAATATCCTTGTTT
>NW_007732353.1:3421-3985 GCF_000696425.1 Galeopterus variegatus | reverse complement strand
CTTGTTTTGTTCAATGATTCCATGGAGGATTCCACTCGTTGTATCTCTTTAGGCTTCTCTAATGATGTTTCGATAAGTACTGGTTTGACATATTGGAGGATGCCCCTCTATTAAAATTTGTCTGATGTTTTTCTCATGACTAGACTGAGCTTATGGTTTTTTGAGAGGAAGATCACAGCTATTAACTTCTATTTTCATAACATCATATAAAAGATACATACTATCAACAAGTTTTATCACTGTCGGTGTAGACCTTAATCACCTGGCTGAAGTGGTGTTTGTCAACGTTCTCCACTGCGGATTTACTCTCTCTTTTCTTTCTCCATTCCTATATTGTGCTTTTTGAAAAGCAGTCACTTTGCATAGCCCACACTTAAGTGGAGAGTTATGCTGTCTGTTCTTTAGGGTGGAGTATCTATGTCAATTATTTGGAATTCTTCCACATAAGACATTTGTTACTTCTCTCCCATTAAGTTCTTCAATCATCTATGTGCATCAGTATGGACTATGAAGTTATAATCCAATATTGCCTTATTTATTTTGTTGTTCATATTTTTCCAGCTT
>NW_007732353.1:1895-3198 GCF_000696425.1 Galeopterus variegatus | reverse complement strand
GTGTGTGTGTGTGTGTGTGTGTGTGTGTTTCTGAGCACTTTCTCACTTTCTGGTGCTACAACATGCTCCAGGCTTAAGTCCTAAAATCAGTCATTTCTCCAAGGAGTGCAAATTTCTTTTACTGAGAATGGTATTGTAAACCAAGAACTTAGATAAGGGTTTTGCAGAGTCTTTTGTGAGAGTTATTACCAGACATGTATGCATGAAAACCTTCCTTTCATAGCCTTCCCTGGCTCTATTTGTCACAGTTTTTTAATTAATTTATTTGTTTTTATTTATATTTTTTAACTCAAGTTACTCTATTTTGAATTTGACAACTTTCACAATATGGCATTCATATTCTTATTGCAATGCCCTGCTCCCAAATAAACATCATTTTCTTAAAAAAACAAAAAAAACAAAAAAAAAACAAAATCTGAGTAATAGAAGGTGTGCTCTTTGCTGCTAGAATGTCATTTCTTTTAGGCCCTCAAAACAAAAAAAACCAAAATCTGAGTAATAGAAGGTGTGCTCTTTGCTGCTAGAATGTCATTTCTTTTAGGCCCTCTCAGCTGACAGAAAAAAAAACTGTGTGTGTGTGTGTGTGTACTGACCTGTGACTATACATATAAATATTTACTTATACATATAAATAGTATAAATATTTATTTATATAACCATTTGTTTCTATGTTAAGATAAACATGAATTCAACTATTTTCAACTGTTGTGCATAACCACATGGGTCACTTAAGCTTTCTCTTCTGTAAATTTCCACTCTCAACAGTGAGAAACTCAACTCCACCAACCACCATGATTCCTTTAACTATTACACTTCAGAATACATTTATAATAGTATCAGAATTGTTAAATTATAACCCTGTGATAGGCAACTTTATCAATTACTGCATATAGGTTATTCTTCATTTTTATTTTTATTTTTTTTTCAAATTGCTTTAGAGTTTGTAATACTTATTTTAAACTAGTCTAAGTCCATTTTCAAGTAAGGGCAATTTCAAATAACAATGCCACTTCATGAGCAGTGCAGATACCTTATAATACAGTATTTCCAATTCCTCCCTCTCATGTTTATCACATTCCATTTATCTGTTAGATCAACTAAGTAAATAAAAGCAAACAAAACTAAGAAAATAAAAAATCTTACTTTAATCTTCATTATTCCTTTTCTGATACTCTTTTTTTAGATGGATCTGTGTTTTTGACCTGTGTAATTTTCTCTCTGAAAAACTTTTTTTAAGACTTCTCGTATGGCAGGTCTGCTTGTTTCAAATTCTTTCAGTTCAGTTTTTGTTTTTCCAAGAAAG
>NW_007732353.1:0-1013 GCF_000696425.1 Galeopterus variegatus | reverse complement strand
TCATAAATTTTTGAAAATGTTCAGCCTTTATTACTTAAATTTTTTTTCTGGTCTGTTCTCTATTCTCCTTCTGGTATCCAATTGTGTATACGTTACAATTTTTAAAATTTTCCCACAGTTTTTGAGTGTCCTATTCTGTTTTCCATTTATTTTTCTCTTTGCATTTCAGTTGGAGAAAATTTTTATTGACCTATATTTAATCTCAATATTTATTTGGCCATGTCCAGTCTACTGATGAGCCCATCTACAGTATTTTTACTTCTATTACAGTTCTTTTTACTTCTAGTATTTCCTTTTGATAGTTTTTCGAGTTATCATTTCTCTGCTTGTTTTACCCTCCTGTTCTTGCACGTTGTCTACTTTTTTCATTAGAGCTCTTAAAATATTAATTATGATTATTTTAAATTTCTAACTATAATTCTAAAATCTGTGTCATATCTGAGTCTGGTTCTGATGTGGTGTTTGTCTTTTTTCTTTGTCTTTTAGTAAGCCTCCTATTTATTTGTTGAAAGTCAGGCATGATATGTTGTCTAAGAGGAACTGAGGTAAATAGGCCTTTGATGTGAGGTTCATGTTAATCTGGCTAAGTTATGTTATAGTTAATGTTTGTTGTAGCCATATGTGCCATACCAGACGCTTTAGTTTTCTGTAGTGTCTTTATTTTTGTCTCCACTGCTTTCTTTGGGTTTCTCTAAAAACACCTACTTAACTAGAGTTCTTATCTTACAGCTATTTCAGCTATAAACAACTGTTATACTGGAGCGCTGTTGCTGGGGGTAGGGGAAGTAGTCTACAATCTCATGATTGATTCTGTCTTTTAGGGGGCCTGTGTCACTGTACTCTGACTAATGTTTATTAGCTTATTTTGGGCCACTTAGGTGAGACAGGAAGGCAGATGGGGCTGGAGTTGGATGATTTCCCTTTTCCTAGGTCTGATAAGGCTCTGGTAAGGTCTTTTCCCTTGGAGCGTAGACCTTTGTTATGGAGAGCATCATATTTCAAATGGTTACTCT
>NW_007732352.1:121299-135137 GCF_000696425.1 Galeopterus variegatus | reverse complement strand
CGGTGGCAGACAAAAAAAAAAAAAAAAAAAAAAAAAAAAAAAAAAAAGAAAAGCATGGAGATCACATGCTGACCTAACTCATTTGTTTCTGGTTTCCCATAGATGATTTAATATAAAGCTAAAGTTTTTGTCATATAATATTTTACCTTTCTGTTACTAAGATGTAGTTTCAAACGGTCATTAATATATCTTACTTTCAAACCACTGAACACACTTTGAAGACACTTTGAAGAACTTTTCATGCTTCAATTATAAAGAGAATAGGAAATTTCAATCTTGCAGAATTCTATTGTAGCTACATGACTCTGGTTGAGGTCAGAATTATGTTGAGAAGAAGATAGGGTTAGGAGTTACTTGTGAGTATGAAGTATTCAGTGGAGACATAAACATTAAATTAGTACTTGACCATCATCTTCCATGTCAGAGGGTGCAATAAGACCCCCATAATTCTATAAAATATACTTCTTATTTCTGTCTTTGAGTACCACAAGAATGAACTCACATAAGTGTTGTTAGGAAGTAATGCTTTAGTTTCCCATATTCATTCTGGTAGAGAACAGGAAAACCCTGAGGTAGGCATTCCATTCATAAGCCATTTATCAAAATAGTAAAAGAACCAACATACCACTGATGCTTTTCTTTTGACGCAAAAGTGTGCTATGCTTTATTTATGATTAATCCTTAGCTACAAAGTAAGGTGAACACTTCTTAATGGAATTTAGCCATTTGCTTATAGGACAGGTGACCATATCAGAATTCACATCTCTTCATTGAGCGAGGTCATGATTTCATTAATTTTTCTTTTTTTGAGTTTGCCTATGCAATACTTTTAGCAGTTAAAGATTCAGTCTAACTATGCTTAATATTATAGTATGCTTGAATAAAATCCGTATATATTCAAGTCTCTGCATTTAGGATATGGTTACAAAGATAGTTTGTGCAAATTTTCTATGTGCATGACATCCAAATTTTCTAGTTATTCAAATAATAGTAGATTGAATTGTGGAATACCAGATATCCCAGAAAAAAATTCATAGTCCCTAATTTATTGTCTGAGGACATTGTTCTTTTACATTTTCTTTCTTTTTTTAAAAAAAGACCTTTGTGTCAATTTTGTTTTCTTACGTTTACTATTGAGTTTACAGAGTATTAAGGCTTTCTGTTTGATAAGAATTTCTCAGTATTCTCAATTTGTTTACCAGTAATCAAATCTTAATAATATTAACCATTATATGTTAAGTACTTGTTACATGTCAAGCATTGTGTTCAGCATTTTATGCACGTTAACTGAAGCTCAGAGAGATTAAATATTTTTTGAGGCTTCAGTGATGGAAACTATCTGCATACAGATGCATGTGAAGGACTTCATAGTACACAATGGTAAACCCTTTTATTTCTGGATTATTTTTACTTACATCTTTGTTTCAACCATTGCATTTTTAATTTGTTTATTTTCATTTTTGCCCTTATGTATCATTGAGAAATATAGAACACTTATTCTGATATATTTTTCTGTTGGATATGATTAAAGAACAATTCTGGAACTCCAATCATAAACTCCAGGAGTATTATACAAGGGTATTTCAAAAAAGTTCATGAAAAACTAGAACTAAAAGATAATACAAGTCTTTTCATGAACTTTTTGAAGACCCTTCATACTGTCCTTTCAGGTACTGATGCAACAGTGGTCACTTTATAGTGTAAATTTTTCTTGCTCTTGCCCAGTAAGTTAACTTATGGCACATTTATTCCCAAGTCATCAGACAACTTCAGACCATAATGAAAGATCCAAGTTTTAAAACCTCAAATAACATGTAATTAATTGCAAACTTTGACTTTTTTTTTTTGAGTTAAATTGGTTTTGATATTCATTCTGAAGTTATCTTAAAATTGTTTTTGAAAAATGTGTAAGAAAACTTTATACAACAAGAATTATTTCAACTACATTCTCCAACATTTATATTTATATTTATATAGTCATATATATGATATGTAACCCAGAGTTAGTGAGTGTATCAGTCAGGGCCCAGACAAGAAAACAAAAGCAATGCTGATTACTGCAAACAGAGATTTGATAAAGGAAATTATTTACAAAATTATTAGACTGGAAGAGGAAAAAGGTGAGTATGAGAAAATTCAGAGGTTACTAATTCCAAGAGGGGAAAAATTGGTAAGAGTAGTCAGGTGTGAACTCAGGACAAATGTGCCTACCTGGAGAGTTTGGAGGAGGAGCCTTCATGGACTGAGCAGGGTTAGGTAAAGTCATAGATTAGACACCTGATACTTGTTTTTGGGATGTGGCCTGGTATGCTGCCCTGAAATAAAAAGAAATATGGTGAGTTCAGATTCATTTGTATATGGTTATGTATGATTCAAAAAAGTTGAGTTGAGTAGCACAAAACAGTTTTATCCCCACCACTGTCTCCCATGTCTGTTTAAAACTACTATAGGAAGTAGAAATATTGGTGATACCTAGGATAGTTTGTCTGAATTTTCTGGGTGGTCTAAAGCAATAAAAGCATCCTGGTAACATTTAATCACAAATCACATGTATGTTCTGAGATAATGTGTCTACTCTGTCCAGGCACATGTAGTAGACAAAATTCTAAATTTTATCCCCCAGCTTTGGCCTGTTTCAAATATTTGGTCAGTGTGAGGGAGTGTGAGGATCGGTAGGTGACTTTGGATTCTAATTCCTTGTCCAGTGCTTATGTGGTTTCTGAACTTTCCAGAATTGGTAAGGAAGAGAGTAGTTTGAAGAGAGATAAGAAGCAAATAAGTTATTCTTTGATTTGTGCTATTGCGATCTGACATTGTTGCTCTCTGTGCTTGGCAGATGTTCAATCCTTATACCTTCTTGTTTTAGTCCGTTTTGTGTTGCTATAACAGAAATACCTGAGACTGGGTAATTTATAAAGAAGAGAGGTTTATTTGGCTTACGATTCT
The DNA here is from genome assembly GCF_000696425.1 of Galeopterus variegatus. Taxonomy (NCBI): domain Eukaryota; kingdom Metazoa; phylum Chordata; class Mammalia; order Dermoptera; family Cynocephalidae; genus Galeopterus; species Galeopterus variegatus. The sequence goes on along the minus strand of NW_007732352.1, from coordinate 132,191 downwards.
GGGACAGCTGCATCTGGCACGGGCCTCGGGCTGCTTCTATTCATGGCAGAAAAGTGGCAGGCAGCTGGCAGGTACAAGCAGGTCACATGGTGAGAGGAAGCAAGAGAGAGAGAAGGTGCCAGGGTCTTTTTAAGCGACGAGCTCTCGTGGGAACTAATCGAGCGAGAACTTACTCATTACTCCCCCCACCCCCAGGGAAAGCATTAATCCATTCATGAGGGATCTACCCCCATGACTCAGTCAGTTTCCAACACTACCACATTGGAGTTCAAATTTCCACATGAGTTTTGGAGGGGACAACACATCCAAACTCCATCACTTCTCAAATGTTTTCCTTGGACATATCTGCTCTGAGAATATCCAACTGCATTATCTTCTTATGAAGGATGTGCATTTCTGGCTGACTTCTTTTGACTTTTCTTCATCCTGCAGTTTCTGTAGGTTCTCTGTTACCTAACAGGCAGTTTTCCAAGGTTGAATGTCTCTAAGTCATCCCATGCTGACTTTCTCTCCATCATGGTCTACAAATGGTTCAAGTGAAATACTCATGCCCCCTTGCTCTGACAAGCCCAGGAAGTGCAAGAAATTCCTGACATGGCCACCTCTCTCTCCTCCATCCTCTATTTGAGCAACAAGATAGGCATCATGTCTTTCCTTTGCCTCTCTGGCTCAAAGACCCCATGTGCTATGAGTGTTGCAAGACCTTTCACCTGACGCAAGATAAAGAGATGCACCTCATAAATTTGCAAGCATTTCTCAGACCAAAAAAAATAATTCCTCTTAGTCTTTCAACAGCAATCATTTTATATCCTCAAGTGGGAATTGGGTAGGGTCACAAAACCAGTATTAGACACCCTCTTGGAAGTACTACCATGTAGGTGACTTAGCATCTCACTTTGGAACAAGGGGGTGCACTTGCTATCCATTTCTTAGTCCTCAATCTTTGAGTATGCAAACAGTTCAAGACAGAAAACTTATATGAATGTAATGTGCAATTTCAGGAGACAAAAACAAAACTGGAGAAGGAAAGTATTTTAGGAGTCATATTTTTTAAAAAAACTATAAAATTCTGAATATTTGTAATTAAAACAACAGGTCTTAATTAAGTTCTACAGGTATATATTAACTAGGCATTGAACACATGAAGAGAAAATTTGTAAATCCTTGCAAAACCTATTGGAAAAGGACCTAAAGGAATTGAAGAAGGAAGCAAAGGACAAATGATTGGGAAAATAGAACTGAGAATGAATCTATTACAAACAATAATGTAAAAAAAAATTGTTGGCCAAAGCTAAACTGACACACATATAGTATATTTAAAATTAATTTATATTTAATTTAACTTTTAGATTAAATTAGCAACATTTTTCCATAGGGAAATAGGTATTCTCAAACAAATTTATGTTCTGTAACGAATTCCAGTTAAGGACCCTTGGCATTGGTTATTTGAAACATACTGTGCTGACATATGGATTAACCTAAACAGAAACCAGATTATCAGGCTGATGTCCAGGGAGAGAGAGACTGCTTCTGAATAGGTCTACTTAACTGAGTCTTTAGTGGAGAGAGAAATGCTGAACATTATGAAATTGATGCCCTGAAAATAGTTGCAAGACATTATTAAGTTGGATTTAATTTTTGTTGGTGGGAATGCAAAATGGTGCAACCCCTATGGAAAATGGTTTGGAGGTTCCTCAAACAGTTGCAGATAGATCTACCATATGACCCAGCTATCCCACTGCTGGGAATATATCCAAAGGAATGGAAATCATCAAGTCGAAGGTATACCTGTTCCCCAATGTTCATTGCAGCACTCTTCACAATAGCCAAGAGCTGGAATCAGCCCAAATGTCCATCATCGGATGAGTGGATACGGAAAATGTGGTATATCTACACAATGGAATACTACTCAGCTATAAAAACGAATGAAATACTGCCATTTGCAACAACATGGATGGACCTTGAGAGAATTATATTAAGTGAAACGAGTCAGGCAGTGAAAAAGAAATACCACATGTTTTCACTTATTGGAGGGAGCTAAAGGTGAATGAATCAATTCACACACATACATACACACACACACACACACACACACACACTCTCACACACACACAAAAAAACACAAAACAACAACAACAACAACAACAACAAAAACCAGAGGGGGGTGGAGAGGAAGATATAACAACCACAATTATTTTTTTTTCTTTTTTTCTTTCTTTTTTTTTTTTTGAAGTTCTTACAACAAGCAAATGGAGAGGACACACTTGGGTGGGAGGGGGGAGAGGGAGGGAGGTTTCGGTGATGGGACATAATAATCAACTACATTGTATATTGACAAAATAAAAATAATAAAAAAAAAACAAATTTAAAGTGCTGTTTTTCACATCTCCCACTGGAATTTTATATTCACCGTAATCTATACATGGTCACATAGTTCATTATAAGAACCTTGTAATAGTCATTAGGTCTTGCTTCTTTCTTGCATATATGCATGGACACACACACACACACACAAATACACACAACCGACTTCTTTCCTTTCAATAAGGTTCAAAGTTGATGGGCATGTTCTCTGAAATTTTGTGAGTGCTCTTACTGCACTTGCCAATTTCACTGCCAAGGGTTAGCAGGCTGACACGTTCATCATAATCAGCATCTATTCTATTTCCATTTTATACTCAAGGTCTATTGTTGCCAATTCATTCAAGAAGGTGTTTTTATTTAAGTGGTGCTTAAGTGCTGGCCTGTACTCTGTGAATGCAGTCCTCATAGGGAATGATACTGTATGATGGTTCATTCTGTGTGATTCCAGGCTACTGTGATACTCTTGTCTATTTCTATTGCAGACTCATCAGAGAATTTTCTTTCCTCTAATGTAACAATTATTTATATGGCTTATATTATCTTCTAGTACTTTGTGAGCCATAATATGGGATTCAGGGGAAGACTATGACATAGGCTTTGCCATCAAGGAGTTCCAAATATATCTAGGGCTTGAGAATTATAATATATAATAGAGAATCATATAGATAATTAAATGTAATAATAATCTTTACAAGAATTTAATTTTTCAGGAAATAAAATTATTGAAGGTTTTGTTTACACCTTAATTTTTTGTTTCTTCTTAGCTGCATATTAGACACATATTATTCTTTTTACATCTGTTTATATTAATTACTACTTTATTCTTTCACTTCAGGATATATAGGAAATACATTTTTGCATTAAAAGCCTACAACCAGCATTCTATCTCATTGGAAGTACTTGTTAAATATATTGCCAGAATCACCGATGATTATCAGTTTAAGTAAAAACTGAATAAATCTTTAGAGCCCTGTGATCATAAAAGAATTCCAGATTTCTGTGAACCTTCACATTTTGGCATGCTATTGGTGTTTGCACTTAATACCAGAAGATAGTCCTTGACTATTTATTCATTAATATCATATTCATTCTTCTTATCAAGTTGCTCAGAGTTTCTCTATTATCCCTTATATCCTTCAGGGATTCTGCTTAGTAAAAAATCTGAAATCCTCTTTGTCCTCTTGATCACAATACTGAGCTGGTATCCAGGAACACGAAGAATTTTTTTTTCTCTCTCTCCAACACTCAGAGCGTTCTTACTGTTAAATGCCAAATAGATTAAAGATGGAATATTAGAAGCCTGAAGAAATGTAATTCTTCATTTTATTGCTTTAACAAGAGACTACTTCTGAAATATTTTATGTGTTTTCCTGCTGACTTTTCCCTTGTTTCTAGCAGGGTCTCTTGTCTGGACTTCTTCAATGGTGTCACCATATCCACTATTCCATCCCTTTCCTGGCTTTCATGGTCATTTTGAAGCACGTAAATGCCCACATCCCTTCACTAATCAGAAACCTCAATGGCTTCTGAGTGCTTACAAGAAGAAGCTAACCTCCTTAGCATAAATTCACAGTCCTTCAACATCAATCATTGCTATTTTATTACCTACTGTCCTCTTAATATACACTGGACTATAATCACATTGCATAATTTGCTATTTCCTGAATTCTCACAATCTGTTCTGCCTCTGTGCCTTGATTCACTTTGATGTGTTTGCTTAGAATGGCCATTTCCTACATTGCTACCTAAAGAGATCTTTGTAAGTCTAGGTCAGCTTCTGCTAACTTCATTCTTTTGCCCTTCTGGGAAAGTTTCTCTTTCATGTACTCACAATGTATTTTGTTTATATTCATATTACAGTATTTATCATATTCTGACTTGTTAGATGTGAGTGTTCTCCTCTGCTTGATAGTAAACTCCTTGATGACTTAAAAGATACATCCCTCAAGAACCTAAACAGTACCCTTAAAGGATATCCTTAACCTATCCTTAAGGGATATATCCCTCAGAACCTATTCAGTGCCTTATACTAGTATTGCATTGGAATTCATTTATTTTATTAAAATTTAATAACTCATGAAGCATTCACACTAAAATTTTTCCTGTTTCTTTCTAACGTTTCTTGGAACACAAAGATCTTCCTATACTTAACTTCAATTACCATTGCTCCTCACTAATGAAGTGATTATTAAAAAAGATTATAAGCTTTTTGAAGACAGAGGTAATCTCTTTCATCTTTGTGCCCTGATGTTTTTGTGAGCATAAATCATTTTCAAATGGAGATATTATGTAAAAGACATTTAAAAAATAATATGTCTAAGCTTGTATATTCAGTGGCAGAACACAGGATCTCAGCTCAGCTTCCTGACTTATTGAGTAGTTCCCTTGACCTTGAAAGCTACATTTTATTGAGACATCCTGGTTTGGTGGAAGGAATATGAACTTCATGTTGGAATAAACCCAGCTGCAATCTCAGCTTAAACATGCTAATCTGTCACTTCTTTTAATCAATGTAATCATATTTATGTATATAATGTTTGCCACAGGTTTTTATTAAGTACTACATCATGAATATTTATTCTTGCCAGTGAGTGTAGAACTACCTTATCCTTATTTACCACTTCAGAACATTCAATAGTGTGGATGTAGGGGACTTATTTAAAGATTTTTCTAAGGAGGAAGCCACTGTAACATAGTGGCTAACATCTTTGGTTAGACTCAGACTTTAAACTTCTTAACCCTTGCTATACTACTTACCAGTTAGGTGATACTTTTGCTAGGCCTGACATATGATGCCATAGTATTTGGAAAATGGTTAAGAATCATCAATGCTAGAAAATATGCTTAGCTACAGAAACTTTAGCTCTTTTATTAATATAAGAGAATTTTTCCAGTAGGTGGCAGCAACTTTGAGTGGTGGCCATAAACACCGAGAATGGTGTTTTGTTAACTATAGATGGTTTGGGGAGCAAATAAAAATGAATGATCTGGCAAATATTTTATCCTGGAAGTACCTTTACTAATGAAGTTGTGTTACACTATTATGTATTGTGTAGTATAAAATGAAAATGAAATCATATTTTTGCCACACATGATGGAAATATACTGAGATGTTTGCAATGGTTCAGATCTAGTCAGTCTTGTCGATAGATATTCATGAAATAGTTTATGGCTTTATTGTAAATATAAAATTATTTAATTCTAGTTTTTCTCTCTACATGTTAATAAAGAAGTAAAAAATGACAAAGAATGATAACCAAGGCATTTAAAGTGTAAGTTGGTAAAGCAGAGTGTTTTCCAGAGATTGGCTACAGCACAGTTGCTTAATAGAGAGTAAAATGAACTCTGACTCTGATGTCTAATTATCTAGGAATACATCCTGGCTCTATCAGTTATTAGGTATGTGACTTAAGTGCGCATTTCCTCATTTATGAAGTGAGAATAACAATAACATTGACTACATAATGTTGTCATAATGTTGTAAAGATTAAATGAAATAATTGTGAAATAAATTGTTAGCAGTGGCAGGACTATAGTAAATACTCAATATAATGAAGCAATTACCTTTTCCAATGTGGCCTTAAACTGTATTTTTAATTTCCCTTGTAAATATCTATTGCTACATCTCTTTAAAATCTGTAGTACTCAGCTTAGTCTCGCTGTTTGTTATTTATACTTTATGCTTAAAAAATTAGAGGTAGGAAAATAAGGTAAAAATCCAGATACAAATTCACTTACAACAGTGGTAGATGTTGGAGAAGCAGGATGCTGTCATAGGTAAGAGCAAAACACCAAGCACCACATCACCTTTGTTCCATCAAATAGATCCAATGAGTGTCTGAGATAGTGATTTCCTTGGTAAGTAAAAAGCATAAGGTTCATGTCATCCTTTTTATTTTTGGGTGGCTGGCCAGTCCAGGGAGCTGAACCTGTGACCTTGGAGTTATAAGGCTGTGCTCTAACCAACAGAGCTAACCAGCCACCCTCTTACCTCATCCATTTTCAAAAGCTCTTATTTTCACCTGCCCGGTGGCGCACTGCACTAGTGCCCCGCTTGGGAAGCGCGGTGGCGCTCCCACCGAGGGTTCGGATCCCACATACAGACCGGTTCCCACTCACTGGCTGAGCGAGGCGCGGGGGCAACGCCGAGGATTGCGATCCTGTTGCCGGTCCCGGTCCGGTACGGGGGCGACACTGAGGGTTGCGATCCATTGCCGGACATGGAAAAAGACAAAAAAAAAAAAAAAGCTCTTATTTTACCGTGTTTTCCTCTACCTTGTCTAATATGAGGTAATTCAAAAGTTCATAGAAAGATTTGTATTATATTAGAATTCCATTTTTCCATGAACTTTTTGAAGTACCCTCATATATTTTATATTAATATATATTTATTTTTATATATTCCACATCTTGCTACAAAAACGAAAAAGAATTAACCCTGTTAATTGCAGTTATTTTGGCCTATTTACAGTGTCCTTAATTTTCTTCTTATACCTAGCTTTACAGCTGAGAAAAAGAGTTTAGAAATACAGTGTGTGTATATATATATATATATATATATATATATATATATACTCATTTTATATATATTATATAAATCATATTATTTAAATGAATATATATATTCATTTTAAACACCATAACACAACACACTTTACAAACAAATACAAATATTTAATTTTCCACCTATGTACTTTAATGTTGCTTTTCATTGTGACTGTAGATATGCATATTTTTTTCTATCAAAGTCTAGGAGGACGTAAAGCCCTAAAAACATTTGTGACATTCAGAAATGTTAAATGCTTATTGGGAATGCTTCACATTTTTCTGTAGGGGTTTTACATTAAGACTAAATTCGTATCTACATAAATAAATAAATGATATGAAATATCTAAGCAATCAGTCTAGGAAGACAGACTGCTGTCAACAGTTCTCTTCTAAGAGCACTGCATTAGCACTCACTAAAATGTACTTATACTAATTCAGAGTGTGGTTTTAGAAATCGTGGTTTGTTGACATGGTATTTGAAAGAATCAGTTCTGGTATCTGGGAAGACAGCTTTTGAATCAAGTACCTTTAAACATTTCAACTACAATGTAGTTGCTAACATTCAAAGTTATTTCTAAATCTGTCCATCGGTGATTTGTGGAACTATTACAAGAGTGGGGATGTGAGAACTCCCCTAACTGAAAGAAAGGAGAAATGTGAAACGATCCAAATTCCACCCACTCGAGGGCCACGTGAGCTTTCACAAATTATTGTAACTTCCAAGTCTCTATTTGCTCCTATGTAAAATAGGGGTTGCAGAAGGACCTAAGGTCATAGGCTTTTGGTGAGGATTTAATGAAGCAAAGTGTCAGGCACACAATCTGGTTCATAGACATTATCAATTCATACTAAGGATTTTCACTTTCACTTTTATAGAATAAACACTTTAAACATTTTCTTTCTGAGTATACTTTTCCCAATGTTGCTACCGGAATTTCTGTCTTTCCTCTTTCTGCTCTTCACCCCATATATCCATATTCATTTCTTTGCCATGTTGTATAGAAATACCTCTGTTATGTATTGCATAGTATTAAATAAAAATGAAATTGTATCTTTGCCACACACGATTTTAGCCACAGAGTCTAAAAATTAGACTTTGAGTCTGAACTCCATGTTTACTAGCTGTTTGAATTTAAACAAAACATTCAAACTTTCTGAACCCTACATCTTTATCTTTAAACAAGGCAAAATGAAACTAAATCCAGTGAGATCATGGGGGTGGAGGGGAGAGGTGCAATTCTCAATCTCAGTAGTGTTAAAATCATTTGTAAACTATCATCAGCTACTCTGATTTCTGACCGTCATTCTTCAGTAAGGTCCACAGAAGGCAGATGCTTTTCTTAATGTATAAATAGACGTTTTGAGCTAGGGAAATAACAGATTTTATTTACTAATATTCTAGTTCCCGATGGACAAGAGATATTTCTTACCTGCTCTATCTGTTTGACATTTTGTTGAATATATAGTCACAAAATAGGGTATTGTAAATGAAAAGGAAGTGGAGTATATTTACCAGAAGAGAGAAACTGAGATGTAGAGCTTGTGATTTTCGCCGAAGTGGACCACAGAGTTAATTAGTAACAAGCAAGGAAGTAAATACTCAAAAACATTCTTCCTTTCCTTTCCCTAGTCATCGAAAAGGAGATAGAATTTCAACTCCACAGTGGGTGATCACACCTGCATGTACAATAGAACCCCTTCTGGTGTTTTCCAAGGGCTAAAGAAATAAAACAGTACTCCAAGGAAGTAACACACCTGTGTGCTTTTGGCTAGCGCCACTATGTATTGTAACTGGCCAAATGTTTTCAAATAACATTCTGAAGCTAATTTTATATAACTCCCCCCCCAAAATAAAAAGTCAATCCATTCTGCTTGTATAACTTAAGCAAGGGTGTCTCTGCTACATTGCTACTGTGCTACCTAGTAAGAAAGGATACAAAAAAACAGTTCAGGTTTGTTCCACCTTCCTGTAGTATATGCAGTAATCGAGGTTTGCATTCTTTAAAAAAGGACAGCATTTTGTTGGTTTTCTTGTTTAAAGCAAAAATATGACAGAAGTAATTGTAGCAGACCTTAGGGGATATTTTAAAGCTTGAGTCCAAGTGGCCTTATCCACTTAAGAGATGTGTAATAATCCCCCAGAAATGCACTGCCTGGAGTATTGTATTAATATTATGAAATAGTATTCATACAAAGAAATCATGTAGATCTTTGTCTCAACTAGGCAATGTACACATGGAAAAATACTAACAGAGGCTAAAAATGCAGGTTCTTAAGAACTGTTTTGTTCATAAACCCAGTCAGATGTCTCATACTGTTGATGTCTCAAAAGATTGGCATATTTTAAAAAATTAGTTAAACGATTAGGAAATCGATAACGAGATGATTGCTGATGTTAATGTGCTTAAAATTTAAAGTGTATGAGTTTCTTAAAAGTAATATAGTGTGAAAGCTGATGATTAATGTTTCCTCCTTTAAGAAATGGCATCATTTATGGAGATGCTTGGTATCGGAATACAATTCTAACCTGTATAAAATTCTCCCTTTTGACAGTTCTTTAAAAAAAATCTTTCCATTATTGCAAGGTAATAGCTTGACTGTAATGTCTGCTGTTAAAGGAGCAAGTGCCTGTACAAATATTAATCTTACATTATTACTGCTAAATATTCAGCTGATTTGAATATTAAAATAGCCCAAAGGCTCTTCAATAAAATATGTGATTACTGAAATAGTGCGGTCCCTTTTGTCATGCCTGGCATATTCTATACATATATTAACAGATTTCATAGTTACTTAAGTTAAGTAAATATATTAATTTATAATACTGGCAAAGCCTGAAGTTTAATTTTGTGCTTTTAGAAATGCTCTTAATATTACATTTAGACTTTTCTAGTACATTGTAACAAAATTTTGATTCTATGTGTAACAATTTAAACTGCTGGAACTGTACAATCTTTTAATTTCTAGAAACTCTGATATAATTTTTAAGAATATCTCCTTAAATAATAATAACTGATACTTATATAGCAATTGTTATATGCCAGGCTCTGTTCTAAATACTTTGCGATATTGAATCGTTCAATCCTTGTAACGAGCCTATCAAGGTTCTATCATTATTCCCTTCTTATTATATAAATGAACAAACTGAGTCTGAGGGTGTTTAGGTAAAACTGCTCAAGGCCACGCAGCTAGGAAGTGACTAAACCAAGATTCAAATCAATATGATCAGGTTTCACAGTTCTGTGCTCTTATAGGCCACAATTTATTTGATAAAGATGAATATTAGATAAACAGGGTGTTTTATAAAGGAAAATATACAAATATGAGAATGCACGAGCTGTGTGAATAATAAGTTTTGTGAAAACATTTTATGTGTGTGAAATGGCCTTTTCATTTTGAGAATGAATACAATGAAGGAAACTGATAAAAGTCAACTATGAACTTGCGTTCTGGTATTCTGTTTTAGAGCATGTACTTTATACTCTAGAAATGACTCATGAATGCTGAGTGGAGTACAGAAAAGCTAAAGAATTTACCCGAAGTCCTTTATCTCTAGTCTTCTCTATGCCATTGCAAGCTTAGAGAGACTATAAGCAAGGACAGCTCCAGTATAATTTTAAAGCTGGCAGATGTTCTTTTCAGCTTCCCACTCTGCTCTTTATTCTGTACACCAATTTTCCCTTGTTTCCTGCTCTCTCTGTTCCCAAACTTCCAGTCTTCTCCATTTGTATTTTAGTTAGTTAGGATTCTTGTGATGGCTCACCCCAAATTAGCCCATACTCACAAAATCTAGGTTTTAGTGGTTTTAGAGTTATCACACCCAGCTACCTTAAAATTCTTCAATCAGTTACAAAAACATATTAAAGTGAATAATCTTCCACATGTGATATGCTTCTTGTTAATGTAGAAGTTGTTAAATTAGAAGAACAAATGTTTTGAAGTCAGACAGACCTGAGTTTATTTTCCAACACTTCTACTCT
>NW_007732352.1:119919-120788 GCF_000696425.1 Galeopterus variegatus | reverse complement strand
TAGAAGAACAAATGTTTTGAAGTCAGACAGACCTGAGTTTATTTTCCAACACTTCTACTCTGTGAGTTTTTTGGGTAAGTTACTTCAGCAATCCAAGTTTGTTTTTTTCTTATCTGTATATCTGAAGAAAATAATATCTACCTCACTGGGCTATGGAGATTAATTTTTTTAAAATTCATGTTGAGTTTTTGACACATCCTAGATACTCCATAAACTCGGCTCCCTTCCCTTTTCTTGAATATTCCCGGTGGTGGTGAACATATCTCATTATGAGGCAGTTCATTCCGCAACATGTCCCTTGTGTTGGGCTCAGACCTTCCTCCCTTCAGACCATTTCTGCCCTTTCCTGGTTCACTTCTAGATCTTGCTGTGCCTGTGACACATGTGACCCCATGCAAAGTCCCAGAACCTCTCTGGACCTGTGTTCCAACCAGAAAATGAAAGGATTTCATGTAAGATATTTTTCAGCCTATTCCCATCTATAAAATCCAGTAATACTTTATGATGCTCTCAGTTTTAAGTCATTTTCATCTTGCTATTCAGTAACTGTAAAGCTAGGAGCATGTGTTTTCTCTCTTTATCATTCTGGGGAGTCAATTTTAAGGAGATAATTCTGATGATAATGTATGAGGTATAAAATGCATTTAATTCTCAAACAAAATCTCTATCTGAATTTTAATCTCCAATATAAGTAAAAGTAGAATGGCACCAGAATAAGGTAGGGTTGGATGTGGAGGAGTCCTGCCTGCTTGGCCTCAGATCCATCCCACCTTCTCCTCTCCCTTATTGCCAGTGGTATTTGAATTAGCTCCGTGAAGACTTTGAATTTCATGAAATGTAACTTTAAAACCACTGCTTTAAGCCAAGCG
>NW_007732352.1:103501-119835 GCF_000696425.1 Galeopterus variegatus | reverse complement strand
CTCCGTGAAGACTTTGAATTTCATGAAATGTAACTTTAAAACCACTGCTTTAAGCCAAGCGATTACTCTCATGCTGTCTTTCAATCTCTCTGGCAAGCTAATGTAAGCTACCTCTTCTGCTGGTGCTAATCACCCAGGAGAGGTCCAATTTCCAAGCAGCAACAGGCTGTTGTCTTTTCCTCTCTCCTACTTTTCAAAGGACTGGTTATCCTGGTAGTTAACGGGAAAGACTTTGAAAGGATAGTCTAACTCCAGTTGCCCATGTAAACAACAAAGAAACCACAACATGTAACAGAAAATTTTAAGACTCAATTTTAAGAAAGTGCACAAAACATGATTGTTTTAAGAGTGCTCCACGAAGAGTTTATTTCCTTCAGCTGGTTTTCTTCCTATGTGTAAGTTCAATGCCTTCTTTCCTAAAACAATGTGTCAAATTCTCAGCCGATATTTGTGTACGATCCTTGTAATCATTCAAATGTCTCTGTCATCCTTTCCAAGGGTATTAGGTGTTAATCTCAATGACTTGGAAATTTTAATGACTGTAGCTGCATTTGCTTAATTTGATATTGTCATGCAATTTCAATTATATATGGCATTTTTTTTTTCATTTTTCTGTTTTGAACAGATATTCTTTTTAATGTTAACCAATGTGATGATTAAATTTCAGAGGCACCCTCATTGCTTTATCTTACTTGTGTAATTGATAGGATCACTCTGTTACTCCATGAATAAGAATGACCACACATATATGCTATTATAATTTTAAGTGATAAAATTTTGTTTCTTCTACTGAGACTCTTATAAACCAGGTATTTCTGTATGGTATTCTATCTTAAATATGCCTTCTTATAGACTAATGTCTAATATTGCGTAAGCCTTAAACAGACGTTAGTACGTCAGTATCATCCCTTGTTGTGGCCTTACATGTGAGAATTTTACATTCCAGATTTTGACTTGTGCCAAGTGAACACTGGAGAATACTGGTCTGACATATTTTGCAGGTATACTAGGACTGGATTTATATTTTTCACTACCTATTTACAAAGCTGTAAGAATTTTTCCACATTTCAGCTCCTTTTTAACATTTCTTAACATTTAACATTCTTGGGAAGGAGAAAGAAATCAGTAGCAATTTTTATAACAGGTTTACATTTTTCAGCATAAATACAATTATATTTTATTAACATGCTTTTTATACATAAACCTACTTCAATTTCCAAATTAGTCAGGGCATTAAAGTCTGAATGGCATTACTATATTTTGGCTTTCTGACTTATTTCTACTTTAGCTATTTTTATTCCCTTAATTAGATCATGGATAAACACGATTTGCTGCATGCTGCTGAAGATCTCTTGAAATATACTTCATCCTTAGAATTATTATATACCATTCAAATGGTTCTTTCTCTTCCATTTTGTTGCACATAACTTTTGAAGCACAGAGTAAAAGTTTGAATAGTTTTCTAATTTGGAACATTGTTTTCTACATAAAAACCCATATTTTTCAATGAAATATGCTTACATTCTATAGGAGACAGCATTACTTGGCAATAAACACATCAAAACGACTCTGTTATAGGCACACAGTACTTGATAGATTGTTAATAATACATTCTATGAGTACCAAACTTAATGATCCAGAGCTGCCAGCTCACATAGCCATTCTAGATGCCAACTAGCCATGACCCCTGCTTCCTTTTTCTCATATTTTGATCAGCATAAAAACCAATATTGATGTTGCCTCTGCCCCTTCCCTTTTCTTCTTTCTTTCTCTAAACAAATGCCTTTCTCATTTTGTTCCCTTTCTCCATTATCACTCATTTATTTTCTATCATTTTAAATTGTATTTGTGGACTCTAAGAATCAATCTTTGCATATCAGTCTAAATAATTGGTTGATATGATATCTTCTTTCACCAGTCATCTGACTCATCTTTCTTTGTCTTTGACCATTTTAGAGATATTCATACTATTATTCTTAAATTTTCATGTTTTATGATTGCTCAATTCTTATGTGTCTTTCATTTTATTCTACTCATTTATTTAACATTTTTATTGAGCATCAGGCCCTGAGTTAGGAATATAAGACATGGTTCTTGCTTTCAAAGAGCTCATGGTTTAATAAGGGAGATAGATAGTGAAACTCTTACAATTTTCAAACTGCTATAAGAAAGAAACATGTAGGATACAGTAGGAATATAAAGCAAAAACTGGTAAAGTATATCTGGAGAAGGTCAGAATAGTTAACAAAGGCAGAAATATTTGAACAGAATCTTGAGGATTAAGTAGGCGTACTTCAGATTTAAAATGGTGGAAGAAGTCATTCTAGGTAAAGGTATCAGTGGTGTACAAGGACAGGAACATGAAATCACTTAGTGCTTTGAACTCAGTGTGATGTGCTCAGGAAACTACAATTTGTTGGTGAAGTGGTCAGAGGGGTCGGTAGGGGTGAGGATATGGAAGGTTGTTTGATTTTTATCCTGCAGACAGAGAGAAATAATAATTGCATACATTAATTTATATGTATATATCAAATCTCCTGCTATATCAAAAATATATATTTTCATGTGGATTTTATTCATGACTATGTGAAAATAGATGTTTTGTGTGAAAGCCTTTAAAATGAGGGGAATATAAATACAATTAATGCTTTTAAAAAATAATTTCAATATAGTGTGAAAGACGGACTAAAGGATGACACAGAGTCAATTTGAAAGCTGTTGCAGTGGCCAAGGTAAGAGATGAGTAGGGCTTGGATTACTGCTATTCTGAGGTAAGAAGAAGAAGAAACAGGTGTGAGGACTGTTTAAGCTGTCAGTTCAATAGGACTCAGTGGCTGGATGTGAAGATGAGGAAAACTCCAAGATAATTGGTTTGGATAACTGGTGGAGCCAATTATTAAGATAGGAATTTCAGGAGAAAGAATAGGTTGGAGATAGGAGAGGTGAGAAAATGTTGGATCTGTTGGAGGTGGGATATTATATGAGGTGTTGATGGAAAATTCAGGTGGAAAATCTAGCACAATGTTTCTCAAAGTTTAATGTACATAGAGATCACCTGGAGATTCTCTTCACACCAATTCTTTTTCACTAAATTTGAGGTCGAGCCTGAGGTTCTGCCATTATGACAGGCACCCATGGGTTATGACAGATAGCCATGCTGTCTGTCCATGAGCCACACTTTGAGTAGCAAGGATCTAAGAGACAATTGGTTATAATACTCAGCAAAGAGATATGAGCTGGAGATATAAATTCACAAGTCCTCAGCAAATTGGTTGCAGCTGAAGCTAAGCTAATGATTACATAGTTTAAACATAAAAAAATTCCTATAAAACTAATATTTGAAGTATTAATAAAAAGCTTCAAGTTATTCTATTCTTGACAGATTTAAGGTTTTTATGTAAAGTGTAGTTTTTAAAGTAACTTCTACCTTTTACTCAGACTATCAATCAGAGAAGCTCATATATTGAGTTTAGGAAGAAATTTATATGGATTTTACATGGTATCTGGTGAGCTAATAGATCTATCATCCAGAACTAGTAAAGGCTAATTCCTTTTTAAGTGAGAAATACCTCATTCTTAAATCAATCAAATGAATCAGATTAAACATTTTCTGATAATATGATAAAAACAAATTGGCAAGTGAGGGAACCCATACATTCAGACCAGTAGTACTTGAACCCAGGAAGAGTACATAAAATGAGAAGAAATATAAAGCCTAAGACTGATCCTTGTAGAGTGAAGATATTTGAGAGCTGAGCAGAAAAAGAGAAGCTAGCTAAGCAAGTGGAGGATGCTGGAGAAGGAAGAAATAAAGTCTGGAATTCATCAAGTTATTGCAAACAAAAGAACAGAGGCCTTCAGGGAGGAATTTGTGAACAGTACCATAAGCCAAGTCAATGAAAGCAAGATGGGAACCAAAATCATTGCACTTAGAATTTTTGCAGTTATGGAATTGTTGGCAATTTCCAGGTCCATTTCAGTAGACAGAAGAAGCCGGATCACTGTGGCTTGACGATTGAATTAGAGATGAAGAACTAGAAGGAATGAGGGGAAATACTATTTTTAAAGGAATTTCATTATGAACAGTATACAAGAGAGAGGAGCAGTTCATAAAGTCTGATTTTTAAAATTATATTTTAATTTCTGTATTTAACATCGCTGACAGCTAGATTTTTACTCTCTTTTGGTGTGGGAGACTCCAATAGCCGCGGATAAGAAATATATGGGATTTAGAGACAGAGGTTTTCATTTCAGTTTGGCCATTAATAATCCATATAATAGAATTGAAATGACAGCTGAACTCACTGAGCACTAAAGCTGTATTGGCATCTATTCCCCCATCTCTACATTCTTACCAGGAAATCAGTTGAGACGAGAACCACTTCACAGGTGGAACAGAAATAAAACTTTATTTGATCCACTGAACCATCTGCTTTAATTACGTCACTTCTCAAAAGCAGGACTCTCTTTTCCAGAACTGCAACTTAGTTTTTGGCAGAAAGTATAAAGAAAGACAAAAATTACACTGCCTCTCATCAGCGATATATTTAAATGATGCTAAATGAAAATCAAAATTTGGCAGATGATTCCAGGTAGATCACCAAAATTAAAACTCTTTGATGCTCCCAATTTGACTCTGGACTTATCTTCTTCAGTAACTTCTATGTTGGTGCTACGGACTGGCCTGGTGTTGATTGTGAACTCAGCTTGAATGATATCTTAACTCTTGGTTCCCAGAGATAGCACATTTCCTGGAAGCATAGAAGCTGTTCCGTAGATATTTACTGAATAAATCAATAAATTGTTTTATTACTTAATAAGATCTTTTAAGACCATAATAGAGTAGGATTAAGCTAGATAAAATGACTGTTTTTATAAATCAGTTCTGTGGGGTCAGCAGACATTTTAGAAACATCTAGTCTCCAATATGGTTGGAATGTAATTTAAGATCATTTTGGTTCAGTATAAAACTTGATATTTATACAGGCCTTCTCCTTAAAGTATTATTTTTTAAATGTTGTAAATACTTTGAACCACTTTTGGCTTTTTTGATGGAGTCAGTATGAAGGTTATATTTGTATATGAGACATAAAAACTTAGCAGTTTGTATAATGAGTTATATTTTGGAGTCTGGACTGAAAAGTATACCTTAAAATTTTAATAGACTGTTTTTATTTTGTGGACCATAATTCATTTGTAAAAAACTGAAATTGAATTGTTTCACTATAATTCCCAAGTGGCAAATCATTTCAAGAGTTCTATGAATAGACACATTTGCACAATCTGATTGGCTACCCTAAAGGCAGAACCAATTATATTATGCTAATGTGCATATTATGCTCAGAAATATGAATTTACCAATCTAGTACGTCAATGTATGTTGTATTTTTAAGCAGGTAAGCTTATAGCTGTCAAGTTTTGCATGAAGAGAGGTTTTAAAGATTTGTAATTCTCAGGTTTAGAGAGCTTGAAGCATTCTTACATTTCGTAATAATGACTGAATCTTCCCTTTGACAGTAAATACAGAACTTAATATAGTGATAACGTTAGGTCCACCATGGCTGTGGAAACATTTTGGAAAAGGCTTTTTGCATCTTTCTGTGAAATTCATAACAACCTGAGAAAATTATTTGGAAATTTGCTCATTAAGAAAGCTTTTTGTTTGCATTGCCTAATAAAACGATCCAGTGGATACATAATTTTTCCTAGGGCATATAGTTTATAGTCTAAAATGTTGTGGTATTTTTGTGACACCACTTACCAAGGTTTTATAGTTTATTTTATTTTATTTTATAGCTCATCAGATAGTTCAAAATGAAGAACGTCCTTTAAAATTCAGTAAACAAAAGTAAATGCTGGTAATGCTCCTACCTTAGGTGGGTACTCTATAAGCCGGAGGGAGCTCTAAGCACTCTTCAACTAAGAAAGAAACATAAAAAGATATATACTATATACTGTAGACTTTTCATTTTTTATTTTAAATGGAGAGAAAAATAAATGATGCGGTGGTAAAAACCTTTAGTACATAGAATTTTTCGCAAATAATTCCTGGTATGTTATTCAGTAATAAGTCATGTAGCCAAATGGCTGTATATGAAAATCACCCGTGTAAGTCGAACATTTAATCTTAATTTTATCAAGGGTGAGACCTTGAATGAAAGAGAATTAATAACTTTTATATTAGAGCTGAGTTATATATGATGATTTTTGTTGGACATATGATAATTTATATAATGCTTTTAAAGATTGTTCTTAATGTAATGAAGGTAAGAGATATGCATCGTAGTTTTAAGTGACCCATTTAGTTCACCATGTCTCTGTCTATGACTGTGATTATTCTTTTGTTTAAGCAATGCAATGTATCAAGGCAGGAGAGCAGGAGAGGTTGGCATAATGTGATAGGAGAATATAATAAAATATAATGACATTTACTAGTCCCTAATATGCCTACTATGTTATTTTGTTAGTTCATTAAACGGTTTTCTCTTTCACTTTAATGTTCATTGATCCCCAGTGTATATGAAAGCCTCTATATGGCTTAGCTCTTTAATTTGTTATTTCAGTAATTATTGTTCTTGTGTTATTTGTTGATTTTTTTTTCATTAACATGTTTTAAACATGGAATGTAATCTAGTATGGAAGCATTATATTAACTTTAAAAATCCGTTGCTTTAATTTACGAGATATTTTCTAATCTTATTATGTGGGATTTAGCAGCATAACTCTCATTTACATAAAAACAGGCCAGTTGCCCTCTTTATGTGGGAGAATTTGCATCTGCATTTTAAAGTGCTAAGCCTTTTTAATATTCCCCTAATAAATCAGCTTTTAGGATTCATCCAGCAAATAGGTGTGGGGAGGAACTGTAAACACTTAGCTAAGTGGTTACAGATACATGAGCAATTAAAATGAGGTAATTTTATTTGTGTAAAGAGTTTGGGCTTAATTTGAATCAAACAAGAAGTGTCAAGGGCTCTGTTCAGATTTCAGTACAACCACCACTATCACCACAACAATAAAAACCCAATCACCTCTGCATGGGCAAAGGCAGAAAAAAGATAGGAGTTATGGCTGCTTTCTTTTCAATAACTACTGCCACAGAAATAACAATGATGAGAACACAAATATGAATTGAGGAAATGAAATACTATGTAATGAAAGGAGTTGAATACGTACAGATTTTATTCTTATTTCAGATGTTTCTATTATTTCAGGGCATTTCAATGCACTGAAAATCAGTGATTTGTGGAAATGAAATAATATTTAATGAAAGGAGTAAAATAGGTAAACATTTTATTCTTGCTTCTTGGGGTGTTTCTTTTGTTTTGTATTATGCCTTTGGCACCTTTAAAAATTATAGTAAAAATAAAACAAGTGTCAACACTTAAGAGCTTTTCGAGTTCAATAAATTTATTACCTTTTTTTATTAAAAAAATTTGAAACATTGTCTTTTCCTAGGTATCTTCTCCAACTTGTTCTTTGATACCTTGTATTTTTATTATTGTATAAGGTATGTTTTCAAAATTAAATTTTCTAAATATTTGCTACTACTGTATAAAAATGTAATTGTTTTATGTTATATTGATTTTATATAGAGCGAACGGGCCAAACAATTACTGAATGTAATATGAATTTGTAGATTCTTTAAGTGCCTCCATGTAGATAATGATAACATTAAATAATGTGAATAATGACAACCTGGATACTTAAAAGTATTTCTTTTTCTTATCATATTGTACTGGCTAAAATTCTTGTAGAATGCTAAAAGAATTGATGGTAGTAAATACTGAGTCATGTTCCAAAGGAAATGCATTTAATTTTAGACATTCACAATATCTACTGTAGCCTTTAGTTTATGTCCTTTATATATTTAAGCTTTTTTGTATATAACCTTTATCAGTTGACTAATCTTTTTTATAGATATAAATTTTATTGAATGTATTTTTTGCATCCATTGAGATGATTGTACACTTTTTCTTCTTTAATCCATTACTAAAGTAATCATACACTTGGATAAATACAATGTGTTAAAGTGGTGTTGTTTTTTTATAAACTGCTAAATTTAGTTTGCTTTAGAATATTTACATTTATGTTTATTAATAAGAGTTGTTTATAATTTCCTCTTCTCATAGTTGCTTTGTCTGGTATCCTTGTCCAACTTACTCAAAAAATGAGTACAGTCTTTTCCTTATTTCTGTTCTTTATGGAGTTTAACTTTGGATTATCAGTTTCCCAAATAACTGATAGAATTTGCCTGTAAAAACAGGGCCTGATGGTCTTTACAGCATGATATTTTACAAGTGATTCAATTTCTTTAATACTTAGATGAAAATTATCAAACTGAATTTTGACTGAGTTTTTTGAGTAAATTTCTTTTGGACATTGACTATTTTGCTGAGGTCCTTCAATACATTGGCATCAAGTTTTTCAAAATACTATTTCATTGTCTTTTTAGCTTTTATTGTATCTCTAATTATGTTACTTTATTACATTCACAATATGGTTTTTATAACTTCTTTCTTATTAACTTTGGGTATATGCTAATGTTAATTTTTTTGAGCTTTGGGATGTTATGATCCTCAGTTGAACCTGAATTTCTAAATTTCTGCTATTTTAAATTACATTTTTACTTCGTTTGAATTTATTCTGTTATTATTTTTCTAACATACCAATTTAGATGCTTAGTGCATCAATTTTCAGTCTTTTGTTATAATCTAATAATATGTCTAATTTTTTTCTCTAATTTCTCATATATATGTTCTTTGGATTTTGGTAATGTGTTATATTTAGTTGTTGGTAGTACTCAGTTCTTTTAAAAAAATATCCACTGTGATTTCTTCTTTGACCCATATATTATTTAGAAATGTTATTAAATTTCCTAGGAAATAAGGTTTTCAAAAACATAATTTTCTATTTTTGATTTCAAACTTATTTGTAATTAGAGTGTAGTCATTATGAAATTTTGGAGGCTCTTATTATGTGTTTAATTTTTATAAATGTTTCAATGATTCTTGTAAAAATGAGTTTTATCCAACTGTTAGAAGCACAGTTCATTTATGACCATTGAGTCATTCTCATTAATTAATTAACTTGTCCACAGCTTCTGCATACTTTCCTGATTTTCTTCTTTAAATCTACTTAATTTAACAATTACTAGAAGAGTCACGTTAATACCCACCACTATAATGACAGATTTGTTATTATATTCTAGTAGCTATGTCAATTTTGTATTTAAATGTGTTGAAGCTGCATTGTAATTGCATCCAAAATGAAGCATTTCATATCTTCTCTGTGAAATTGACCCTTATATGAATATGCAGTGTTTATCTCTACTTTTTCTCTACTATTTTTGTTATTGGTGGTGTCGGTGGTTTATTTTACTATTTTACCTCATAATTTATTTTGATATTAATATAAATATATGAGATTTGTTTAGAATTTGCCTGACATATCTTTTTCTATCCTTTGTCTTTTAATTTCCAGTGTTGTTAAGTTTTAGGCATTTTTCTTGTAACTCACATGAGGCTAGGCTGTTTTCTTTTAGCTAGTATGACAATTTTTTGTGTGGTCTATTTTTAGGGCCCATGCTAGCAAGCATTCTCACTATTCCTTTCTCTGAGAAGAGAATTTTTCCTGGTTTACTTACTGAGACTGCTACTTTTTAGAATCCTGGTACTATGGGAGATCGTTCTTTCAATCTCCCACCTTTCCTGGGTCCCAGGTTCTGTCTATTGCCTTCAGGAGTATCTTGACATATCCAAACTAGGCTATTCAAAATAAAAGAATATTCAGGATTTACCTCTCCTACTTCAGGCCCCTGAGGATTTCCTTTCCCTTAATTTCCTGCCAGCTAAACTATGCATCTAATCTTTTTAGGTGTTCTGTACTGGGACTGTTTTCCTCAAAATCTATGATCCTTTATTGCCAGAAACAAAAGCCGAATTTTTTTAAAAAACTTAATATAAAATCAAATTCTTAGACTTTGAAGGAATTTTGGAAGTAACTTACCTAACTTTTTATTTATTTAGTTTCTCAGTTTCCTCATCTGAAAAACAGGAATTCTAGTACCTTTACAGCATTGGTTCTTTTATTGTAACTAGAATATGTTAAACCTGTGGTTCACACTTAGCCACATATGTACTCAATAAATAGCCATTAATATAATTAATAGTCATAAAGCTTTATTATATTAAAAAGAGTATTAAAGTGAAGCATGCCATTAAAAAGGAGGTGGAGATGAAATACAAAGCATTGTTGACACTATGGATGATATTAGGTTAAAATGTATAGCTTCAAATTTACAGTGATGCATGGAACAAAATGGGGAAATGTGATATTGCATGGCAAATTAGGCACAGTAATGAAGCTCAACCATTATTCAGCTTTTATCAGAAGAGAAGTGGCAACTTTAAAATTAAGACAAAGCCAATTTAAAAATGCCTTTACAGCCTCAAAGCTGCTACTTTGTTGAAATTCATTCATTGTTTTGATCAGGGTTTTATTTCTGTCTTCCATGGTACATTCACTTTTTAGTTCTTCTCAGCTTTGATTACTCTTAAAGAATTTTCAGGTTCATATTGATGGAACCAGCATATGGCACAGCTCCATTACAATACGGTATTGTCTTCTATTTTCTTTTTTTCTGTCACTATTTTCTACTGTGGAAGAGAAAAGACTCTTTAGACTTAAGAGCATTTTATAGCTGTGCGTGTGATTATGCAAATGTGCTTATATGCTGTGTCCATATGATTCACACTATATATACATGTGAAAGAGAAAGAGGACTCTGAATAGATTATTTTACCATACTATTTTAAGTCAGCAAGACCGTCTTCATCTCTTTAGTTAGAGGGAAATACATAAGCATATAACTTCAAGAGTTATGAGCACAGCACCACCATTCACTTCATTGCCTGAGCTAAAAACCCTGGAATCATCCTTGATTTCTCCCCTTTTCCTTCACATCATGTCCAGTCCATGAAGACATACTCTCCTCTCTAACATCAAAACACGTACACAAATTGAATCATATTTCTTGATTTCCAGGGCTGCCACCCCACAAAGCCACCATCATCTTGCATTTTCTGATGGGTCTTGCTATTTCCACTCTTGCTCTTCTGTAGCATATTCTCTGCAGAGCAGCCTGAGGGATATATATGACACCTATGCTAGATTATGTTGCTCTACACTAAGATTCCCAATGTCTGCCTATCACACTTAAATAAAAGCACAAAATCCTTGCAGTGACCCCTGACTATTCCCTTGAAAAAAACCTCCTACTGTGCTCCCTTGTGCTTCCTTGCAGCCACACTGGCCTTCTGGTTGTTCTGGAATGCTCTTCCCTGGATATGCACACTGCTCTCTAGCAGACCCAGCCAATTTCTTTTCCTTTAGCCTGCCTCCTTTTGCTTCATAGCACTTATCATTACTTGACATTATATTTTATAATTTTATGTCTGTTTGTTCATTCTGGATGTTCTTTACCCTAGCAGCACGTTCGAATTGCCTGAGAAGTTATTGAAAATTATATATGTACAACACACACACACACAAACACACACATATTAGATTTACCTGAGAAGTAATAATAATTTTATATTATTTTTTCTTTTTTTTTTTTTTTTCCAAGACTCTACTCTCAGACAAATTCAATAAGACTCTTGGTAGGGTGGGGATGGGGGAGTCCTAAGCATTGGTAGTTTTTAAAAGCTCTTCAGCCAGAGTTGAAAACTGTTGTATATTTGTTTTGTTTCTTTCTCTCCTTCGTAGACTATAAGCTCACTGACAGCAAGGGCATTATCTATTTTGTTCATGGCTCTATTCCTAATCTTTAGAATAGTACCTGGCTTATAGTAGGCTTTCAGTAAATATTTGTTGATTATTTTTTTAAAAATTAGTCCTTTCTACCTAGAATGTACAAATATACATTATTGGTATTGTCTGTATATAATTCAGTAAACTCTATACCTCTAATTCACTTATCGACATGTTTGTTCACTCAAATAAAAGTATTTATTCAGTGTTTTTAGTGAGCTGATAATATTCTAAACTCTCATAAATCAGGAGTGAAATAAATAAATAGATGAATAAATAGAATTTATGTTTTCATCCTGGTGGTAAGTTTCTATAGACGATGATAGTTTTGGAAATAAAAAAACATCGAAGTTCTTTAAATATTTTTTTTTTCATTATTTAGCATGATACCTTCAAAAAAAAAAAGCCACTTAACTTCTTTGGATCCAGTCATAAAATTACCTTAAAAAATCCTTCTCCTTTAATGCAATGTAATTGGAACTGTTATTTTTGTCCTGCTGCTTAAAACAACTTTCTAAAGTTATTTCAGAATATTCTTTCTTTCTAAAACTATGACTAATTAAAAGAAATCCAATTTTCTGCAAAAGAAAATAATTGGATTGTAACAGGTTTACAAGAAAGACTCACTACATCTGTCTTAAGAAAAGCTCATACATAGTCTGCAGTATAAAGCCAGCTGGAGTGATTGCTCTGGGATATCCCAGATAACAAAAATGCTGTATCCTTTAAAAGTTCATTTGAATTTTGTACAAACTAATCATTCAATTTTTTTATTTTTTATTTTTTTTTACCCATTCAACAAACATCCTTTGGTACTAAAAATTGCCAGGCATTTTGCCAAGTCCTATGGTTATAATACGTGTTCTTTGCTCTTAAGAAGCTCATTTTATCATGGAGGTCTAAGGAAATAATGACAAATATCATGTCAAAAGTAAGACAAAACATGTATTGCACAGTGAAAGGAAGTACATGGAACTGGACTTAGCCCCTGCCCTTAAATTTACATAATCTCTTCTTTTTTTGAAGTTTTATAGCATTCAGCTTTGTTTTATGTCAACTGATATAGCCTGCTTTTATTCCAGTTATTTAACTATTCATGTTATCCAGTCCTTTAAACTCTCTTTGAATTACACTTATATGTATTATACGTGTATTATACTTGCACACATATGTATTCACATTGCATTACATACCACACTCACTAGATATGTATTTTATCAAATTATGTAGAAGAAATTAAAATGACTCTAAGAGGTTGTAGTCATTATCATAAATACCCTAGAACAAAATGCGATAAATCTAAA
Organism: Galeopterus variegatus; assembly: GCF_000696425.1. Classification (NCBI taxonomy): domain Eukaryota; kingdom Metazoa; phylum Chordata; class Mammalia; order Dermoptera; family Cynocephalidae; genus Galeopterus; species Galeopterus variegatus. Next base: position 106,717 of record NW_007732352.1, on the reverse strand, counting down.
TGCATAACATCATGCTCAAAGGCTGCCAAGGAAGCTAAATAAATTCAGATGAGTAACTATGGTTGTAATTCAGGTATAAGATAAAAAGATCCAGAACTTGTAACTAACTGGATGCTAAACCAAAACCTTTAGAAAGGTCAAAAGTGTTTGTAGCATGTAGTGACTGCTGATTAAACCCAATTTGATAAACCCTCTTTCTTCCCTTTGAGATAGGCAGAGCAGTGGTGTTTGTTTGTTTGTTTTTGCCTGGCTGGCCAGTGTAGAGAGAGCAATGGTTTTTAGAGTGAACCCAAGCACCTCAGCTCCTGGAATGTGGACTGATATAAATTGCTGTACATCTTCTACCTGGCTTACATATTAGTATTTTTCCCACACATGAAAGCTGGATCTCAGCATTGAAGAGCAAATGTCTTCAGTTCAGTTCAGTTGTGTTACCTTCATCATGCAAGTATTTAGCAGAAATTCCAGGACCTTTAAATTTTTCCAACCTATTACCTATTCTTTCAACTCTTGAATGGTTGTCTGGTCCTTTTTATCTAGGGAAACAAATGAGTGAAGGAGTTAGAGCATGGGTTCCAGAGGCATGCAAGCCTGAATTTGAAACCTGGTTTCTACCACTCCCAATTGCAACCCCTTGGAAGAGTTAATTTCTCTAATCCTAAATTTCTCTGTCTGTGAAATAGGAACACATTCTATATCTCACGGGATCTTTTTAATGATATATTAGAAATTCTTTGTAAAGAGTGGTAGGTCACAAATGTTAATTTCCTCTTGCACCTATCTTCCTTGTACATCAATAACTTTGAATGTAATCTCCTGTTCTCATCTGGGTCAGTCTGGGTTATTGTTTCTCTAGGATGGGACTTAAACCCATCAGTGATACAACAAGAAATGTATTTAATTAGAGAAATGCATTAAAACACAAAATTGTAAAATGACATGATCTCATACTGAAGGACAATTACTTAAACTGAGAAAATTAGCTTAAAATAGAAGTCACTAGACTATTTTTGCTCCTCTCATTTTACTTTGGGCCAGACAAAATGTCAGCCTACATTTGCGTTCATGTCTAGGACTGACTAGATAACTTTAGAGGCCTGTTTTTACTCTGATATTCTTTGAAATTATATTGGTCTTGGACTCCAGAAATAGCAAAATACCTGAAAAATATTGTTTGTCATTTTATCTATGGTAGAAATTCAAAGGAGAAGGATGTACATGACTGTTTGTCTTCATGACATTAGTAGAATGTTTTATTGCCCCATAAGGCAATAAAAAGTTCATTTTTTGTGACCAAAAATTTTTGACACATCTATGTATTTTAAAAGAATATAAAGTGCCACACTACATACTTTAAAATTTTAAAAAGAAAGAAAAATAAGGTAAAACTGAGTAATCAATTTTATTTGTCCTCATAAAAGCATCATACCAGCAATAAGGCCTTTCATTTAGTATGTTTCTTCTAAGAAGTATGTTTATAAGACAAAATCAGGGATTCGTTTTTCCCTAAAGTATTTAATTATATATTTTTTAAAATTCTGTTTTCTAGTTTAACTCATATTAGTGTGACTCTCTAAAGATTATTTTCTAAATGTTAACAAAAATTGGAATAAATGAGGTGTTAGCTATAGCATTATATGGATGGAACACAGTCTTATTTATTTGAGTTTCTTAAAGTAGATCCTTAGAAAACAACACTGTAATACAATTTTAATGAAAACCGAATGCCTGATCTTTGATGCGTTACATGATGAAAGAATACCTTCTTGTGGCATATATCAGAGACCTCTTAATTATTGCATTTATACTAAGAGTTAAGAATAATTAGTACATAGAGGACTATCTTTGTTGTAATGGACATATAAGTAATTTGGTTAAATGGGGAGATAATAGATAAATGAAGAACTACCTATAAAAACCCAGTGTCCACACTGGTTTAATGAGAATATAATATGTTAATATTGCTTTTATAAATTGGAAATAATTATTTGAACATGCTATTTAATTAAGTCTTGGTATATAAATATAAGATTGTTAATATATCTTATAGAATTTATTCTTTTAAAGGTTTCATACATATGTAAATAACTTTTACATGTTATTCTGTGTTATATATGTGTTCTGGGTTAATATAGGTTAACTAATATAACTTAGGAAATCATTCGACAACCTCAATTTTAAAGTAAAGTCAGTAGTAACAATAGTAATATAACTGGGAAATGTTACATCAGATATGTCAGAAAGCATTATTCAAGTGAGTTAAAAAATAGGAATTCTTTTTAAGAAAGATGGTATTGTTTAATGGCTAAGACTATAGCTGTGTGACTCAACAGTCCTAGATTCAATCCTTGCTCTGCCACTTACCACTTGTACCACACACTCCTCAGATGAGAAGAGGTATAATAACCTATAAATAACAGGATTATTAACCAAGATAATGTTTGGACTGCAAAATTCTAGTCAAAGAATACACACTCAATAAATGATAGTACCATGATGGTGATGTTAAGCATCACTTTAAAATAAGAGAAGTTATATGGTTAAATAATTTTGGAAATGTGCACACAAAAAGTTGAACCTATTTTTTTCTCCCAGCATTCCCTAGAGCTTTTAAAATGCTAATGTGCATTGTGAATCTCTTGAAATTCTGTTCTTAAATTTAATTAACTATGGAGCTCCCCCTCCCCATTATTCCACACAGCATCCCTTGTGACTAGTATTCTTCCCACACACTTTTTAAAATGATTTCTTAGGTAAACACCTACCTATTAATCATAATGCATGCAAAATTCATATTGCTCAGATTTAAGCTCCTTGAATTAAAAAAAAAAAAAAACTTTTTACGTACTAAATGTCAAATGCCAGAGTAACGAGTGTTCAAAAACCTTTTTTCATGAACATGACAGTCAGCCAACAGAATATTTTAGAAATAAAGTTTTCAACTTCACCAAAATTAATCTTTCTGTTCCAAAACTGTCTGTGAGCACCAGAGCATAATATTCAATTACTACCTTCCAATATTAGTAATTGTTATTTGTTAATAATGGTGATCTATTTATTTACAGATATTTAACAAAAATATCACATTGTACTGCTTGGGTTTATTTACAGTCACAATTCTATTTAGATTTGAACAGTTTACATGTTTGTAGAAAAAGTATAAAAACTAAGAAGTGGTGAGATGACTATTATCTTGCCCTCCAAAAAAAAAAAAAA
>NW_007732352.1:101141-102983 GCF_000696425.1 Galeopterus variegatus | reverse complement strand
AATATAATTGATTATAAAACCAGGCTGTTAAAAAGAGTCATTGGATATTGTATGAATCTCAGTTACCATCTTTACTTTGTGTTATATTTATTCTAATTGGTCTGCCTGTCTCCAGTTTTGGAAAAAAAAAACACCTGGCACATTGTACCAGAGTAATACACAAAAGCTTCGTCCTCAGTGTAGCTCGTCACTCTTTCATGCAGCTTGACTCTCCACAGCCTTGCACATGCCTCTCTCTCCATCTCCACCTCCAAAACTCTATGCACTTCATCAATTTATGCTCTCCCATCACTTAGGTTTTTATAGGTCCTTGCACAAGTTAGGTTATTTTGTTTATTTGCCTCTGTGCCTTTGTGTTTATTGTTCTTATTGGCAGCTAACTCTATCTAACTCATTGTTTAAAATTCTGTTTAGACATCATGAGTTCTAGAAGCCTTCTCTAACCCCTGAATCCAACACAGGATTTAATATCATTCAACCATGTTCCCATTTCACCCTATTGCTTCTGTTGTTTGCAGTGAACATGCTGTATTCTATTCATCTGTTTGAGTGCCTTTCTGTTCATAAAAATGTCAGCTTTTTGAGGGCAAATATTGTGGTTCATTAATTTCTAGCATCTCTGTAGTAGCTTGCCGTATCTATAGTTGTTATTTATGATCGACCTCACTAAGTGTTAAGAACACTAAGTGTTAGGAAATATTTTTATTTACTTTGGATTCACCTTAAAAATCTGTGAACACTCCAAGTTTCCCACCTAGTATCTGAGAGTGTTTGATCTGCTATGTCAGTATTTCTGTGAGAATGCTAACATTGAGAGATCATCCTTTCAAACCCTAAACTTCTCTTTCCCAAAGATATCAGCTCGCCCACTGATTTTCTGAATTATTCTAATACCAACTGCATCTTGTTCAGGCACTTGCTGGTAATGAACTTCTCAGACATGCTGAGCCCACTAATATCCTTTGAATCCTTATGTTCTCTCTCAATCCCCTTTCTGAGTAGAGTCTCAGAATGTTCATCAGCCCCCATGGTGTTCAAATTGATCTTCATTGACAGGACCACAATCATGCAGAGGGCACTATATTAGATAATTAAGAAAAAAAGAACTTGAATATTTAGTTTTAAATATGTGCTTCATTTTTCTCCTGTTACTTTATTCTTTAGCCTGAATCAATCATTCTCATGGCATCGCCTTTCTGTAAGCAAAGGATATCAGAATGAAGATACCAGTAAGAACTAAGGCACATGTTGTCATGAATTGTTGTGTGTATCTATTTTGAATTATCTTTAAAAATCTAACTATAGGGATAATAACATGCTTTTCTCAAATAAACCACTTCCATCCACCCGGTCCTCTCCCAGGCGTCCGCCAGTAAAATAGTGCTCACTCCCTCCTATGCTTATGTTTATGTGACATGACCCTGAGATTTGCAGCCAAAATCAAGTTTCCTTTGAGTTCCATACAATCCTGTTTTAAGAGAATAAATCCTTTATTACTACTCTTCTACTAAGGGTGGGAGAGTGGGGAAATGGAAAAAAAAAAAGGAGTATAAATAGCCAGGAGAGAATAGTGCAATGCTTTAGTTGAGCCTGGAAGGTATATAGAGTTGTATACTGCATATAAGGCAGGAATTTCATTTTTAATCCATCTTTATCACATTTTCTTTAGCGAACAGAAGAAGGAACAAGAAAGAGTATGACTTTGTACTAATTAGAAAAATACAGATGAAAATGCACATTTTGAAATTGAACATTGTGGGCACCATTCGTTCATTTTTCCGTCTGTTTTTATCCAGTGCTGCTTTTCTTCTGACTTCTTCCCTTCCCTTACCTTATTTTATC
>NW_007732352.1:95018-99862 GCF_000696425.1 Galeopterus variegatus | reverse complement strand
TTTTTGACAGCTAGGATTATTTTTATTGTATTCGGTCTCTCCTTTTAATAGGATTTTTTTTTCTTCCACTTCCCAGGTTTAACTAGCAGTAGAATGGCTGTGTCTGACCTTTGTACTTAACTATGTCCCCAAAGTTACAATTATCTACACTGGATTTCATTCATTCTCTAAGAACATAAATGTCTATGATATGTCAATGCTGGCAGGTGTTGGGGCCAAAGGTATGAATAACACATGGTTCCTATTATTGAATAGCTCAGCATGTGACAGCCAGCTAGATCCAAAACGGTTGAGTATGTAGAAATTCAGGGAGACAAACCTGAAAGCCCTTAATGGATAACCCCTTAGGTTACTGTAAGTTGTCACTGAATATGTCCTGCCCTGAGCATTAGGATGCTACTTATACATTTCTAGATGATAGTATGTAGGGTCTTTGAGGACTACGTAGTCCAAAGATTATTTTTATCTGAAGATTGTGCTTTTTACAGACACGCAAAAAAGCTGCATTTAAAAGTAGAATGATTTTAAAAAGAAAGAAGAAAAACACAAGTTGGGGAAAATGATGCTAACTTTGGATTTAAATGAAGTCAAAATTAGAATATTATGTAAGAATCCATATGTTAACCTTCACAAAGACAGGGAGAGCTTAGAAGAGGAACTGTCCCTGAAGTGTGGAGAGAAATGGCATGGCTTGGTGAATCCCACCATTTTCTCTGGTCGACACTAAAGGAAACTCAGAGAGCTCTGATTATTTCTATTATGGAAGATAAAGAGGATGATTCAGGAAAGAAACATTAACTTGGTTGATCATCAGCTATTTAATGATAATGTATAAAATATTGTGATAAAAAATATCATTTAATCCACATTACCATTCTTTGAAGTTGATATTGTTAGCACTTCCTGTTCTTTTTTTAAGGACTGAAGAGAAGTGGTGCTCAGGAGGCTTAATAGTTCTTAACAGTGGGATTTACTAGGACCAGGTTTTAAGGCAGGTATGTCTGACTTTGCTCTTCCCACTATTGTAATTTCTGAACAGGTTTTCCAAAATAGCAATAGTATAACAGAGGAGTATTCAATTCAGACACTAGGTGATTCTCATGAAAATGGTCCAAAGATGAAATGCTGTACTTGTATCTTGACTTATCTTTTCTATTATAATCAGTCACCTATTAGTCACAACAAGTTACATTAAGCATTCCATTAATCCTGGGACTATACAATGTGTGGTACAAAGAGAATTACAGAGGCCAAGTCTCAATTTTCAGTGAGTTTATAATCACAGATAGTTAAGAAAATTCAGAATAATAATATTTAAAATATATGAGCATTTACTGTGTGTCAGGCCCTGTAGTAAGCTCTATACATAGACTATCTCATTTAATTCTTAAAACAGCCCAATGAGGTAGGTAACATTTTTATTCCTACTTGCAAATGAGAAATTAGAGGTTGGTACAGCTAAACAACTTTCCCTGTATCCTTGATTTATGGATAAAACACTTTAAATGTAGAGTAGGAAGAACATAATGGTGCATATTAGTAGGTTCCTTGGGTTGGATGACTCCCCAAAACTTAATTCAGACTGTAACCATTGAGGGTGGAAAATCCTATTAGGGTGATCAAAAGGTGGAGCCTTAAAGAGGTGATTGGATTGTAGAACCATGCTGTAGTGAACGGATTAAAAACAGTGGTCAGGGGCATGGTTCTGAGGGCTTTAAAAGGAGAGTGAATGAGGAGCTTTCTCTCTGCTGTCTTTGCGTCCACCATCTTGCAATGTGAGACCCCAGGGTCCCTGTCACCACCACCAGATGTATTCCCTGGACTTTGGACTCCCCAGTCCAAACTGTAAGCAATAAATTTTGTTTTCTTTATAAATCACCCAGTTCCGGGTATTTTGTTACAAGCAACAGAAACAGACTAACACAGTAAGTTATAGATAAGCANCTGTCTTTGCGTCCACCATCTTGCAATGTGAGACCCCAGGGTCCCTGTCACCACCACCAGACGTATTCCCTGGACTTTGGACTCCCCAGTCCAAACTGTAAGCAATAAATTTTGTTTTCTTTATAAATCACCCGGTTCCGGGTATTTTGTTACAAGCAACAGAAACAGACTAACACAGTAAGTTATAGATAAGCAAAATAACTGCCTTTTATGAGAGTGAAAATAAATTTCTTTCAACAATGAAGAAAGAGACACATGGAGAGTTAGATGTCTAGATTAGAGCTTCTGAAAAGATATCTCTAACCATTCTTTGATTAATCAATTTATTAACTACGTGACCTTGGGCACATCATGACTGTTAAACTCAATGTCATATTCTATAAAATGTGGATAATAGTTATTGACACCCATTAAAATCACCAGTGAACTTGTATATTCATACCAACATTATCTCCCCATTTTTCCAAAAGTGATGTTTGTGTTTGTTAAATACAATTACAAGAGGAAAAAAATTCTTACACACTTATTCAAACAACAAATAATATTGAGGCACGCAGGCTTACTTTATAATTTAATTTTATCTTACTTTATTTTATTTTACAACGTCTCTTCTAATTCTTCTTCATAGTTCAGACTAGTTGCTCTGTCTTCATATGCCTCAGTATTACACAACCATAAAGTGGCTCACTTTTTATTTTTTCTTAAAGAAAATATGAGATTCAGGCAAAGTATTGTATTAATGTACTTAATGAAGAAAGAGCTAATTATTGACAATTGACAAATAATGCTCTTTATCTGCAGAGTATATTATGGAGAATTAAATTTACTCTAAGCTTCCAAATTTCATACATGTAACATTCAAACAGAAGAAAATGATAGTAAATGTTTTTTATTTCACTTTTATTTAGAGATCTGTTTAATTCTGCCTCTCTTCACTTCTTTTCACATTGGCTACAATACTTGATTTATTTTTCTTAAATTAAAAAAGTATATATTTTTTAAAAATTTTATTGATTATACATGTTCATGGGGCACAGAGATGATGGACAGTACCTGTACCCAAGATGTTGTGATCAGATCAGTACTATCAGCATGCCAACTGCCTCAAATTGCAATTATTTCCATTGCCCATCACCCAGCCTCTCCCCATCCCCCTCTCCTCCCCACACACACCCCTGGAAACCCTGGATCTATTCTCTCCCTCTGCAACTCACATCACTGTGACCTTTCCTTCCTCTTTCTCTCTTATCTCCCACTTATGAGTGAGGATATATAGTACTTTTCCCTCTGTGCCTGGCTTATTTCACTTAATATAATTTTCTCCAAGCTTAATCATGTTGCTGCAAATATCAGATTTTCTCCTTTTTATGGCTGAGTGGTATTCCATTAGGTATGTGTACCACATTTTTCTTATCCAGTCATCCATCGATGGACATTAAAATGGCTTCCATAATTTAATTATTGTAAATAGAGCTGTGATGATCATGGGCATACATATATGACATGATGATTTCTGTTCTTCTGGGTATATAGCCAGATTGCTGGATCATATGGTAGATCTACCTATAGTTGTTTGAGAAACCTCCATACTGTTTTCCATAGTGGCTGTACTAATTTACAGTCCCACAACCAGTGTAAAAGAGTTCCCATCTCTCTTCACCAGCATTTATTATTCTCAGTCTTTTTGATTATAACCAGTCTAACTGGGGTGAGATAATATCTCAATGTATTTTTAATTTGAATTTCCCTGATGATTAATGATGTTGAGCATTTTTTTCAAGTAACTGTCGGACATTTGTATGTCTTCCTTCAAAAAATATCTGTTCAGCTCCTTTGCCCATTTTTTAGTTAGGTTGTTTTTTTACTGTGTAGTTATTTGACTTCTTTGTATATTCTGGGTATTAATCCCTTGTTGGATATACGTTTGCAAATATTTTGTACCATGCTCTAGGTTGTCATTTCACTGTGTTGCTTGTTTCCTTTGTTGTGCAGAAGTTTTTAGTTTGATATAATCCCATTTATTTATTTTTTCTTTTGTTTCTTGTGCTTTTGAGCTCTTATTCATAAAGTCTTTGCCCAGCCCTACTTCCTGAAGTGTTTCCCCTATGTTTTCCTTTATTAATTTATAGTTTCAGGTCTTGTACTTCTATTCAATGAAATACTAACAAAAAACTTCCCAGGTATAGGAAGAGACACAGACCTTCAGATCCAGGAAGCTCAAAGGTCCCCAAACAGATTCAATCCAAATACTTGATTTCTTATATGCATTTTTTCAACTGGTGGCCATAGGATTATTGGCAACATAGCATAGCAGAGGCAGAGAAAAGTCAGAACTGGTGGAGAGAATTGACTTTCTTCAGAGCACCCTGGCTTCCCCTGATGCAATCAACAACTCACACTGAGCTTGACCAGAAAATTAGTCAGATAAGGAAAGGAGAAAATTTCTTCCTTTATTTTTCTTTCACATATATATTTTTTATCCCTTGAACTCAGAAGGAGAAAAAAGTTTTAAAAGGATTTAATGCCTGAATTCACTCTCAGATGCTAATTTCAAAAAAAAAGAACTACAAACTGGGAGAAACATGAAAAGTTATGAAAGAAATGGTCAATCTTATAAATAAGCCCAAGGACATTTACTATTATAAGTGAATTCTTATCAGTATGTTTGCTTCTAGGTATATAAATGATACCTTTTTTTTTTTAAATTGCCACAGTATTCATGTTTACTCTACTTTTTTTATGAAAGGTTTAGACAGAGTTTTTTGACCTTTGAAAGGAATAGAATTTTAACGAATAGTAAAGAGATATATGGAGAAATAGTGGACTTGTTAAAACACACAAAATCATATAAAAACAAATTACACGGATAACTTTGACCTTGATCTCTCACTTTACACCCT
>NW_007732352.1:90439-94392 GCF_000696425.1 Galeopterus variegatus | reverse complement strand
AAAATCATATAAAAACAAATTACACGGATAACTTTGACCTTGATCTCTCACTTTACACCCTTATCAAAAAGCAGATAGTAATGTGCTTATCGCTACTGTGCTCTGTGAGAAAAGTAAGGATACCACAGAGATTGTTCAACTCTTGGTCAAACAGACTTTTAAAGGCAGTCTAACCTTGTCTTTGCACACTACCTTATTTTTTTATAGTTTTTTTCTGCAATAGGTCATGACAATATTTTAGAAGTGGAGACTCACCTCACATTATTTGAGTTGCTAATATTATTATTTTTAGTAGAAATTTTCTAGAACACTTTTCTCTGATGTAATTGTCATATTCTCCTTCATCACATTATGCAGTTAAGTATTTGGCTAATTATTGAGTGCTTAATGTCAAAACACATAATGTACCTGAAATGTGGAGCCCTCTCTTCCCTCCCCTACACCCTAAGCAGCATTATGCTGTGTACTGACCATGAAAGAATGTGAGCAGGACAATTGGTTTGGTGGCACTGGTACTTATAGAAGAAAATAATTATTCTGATAGAACATACATTACACTTTGAGGTGGAGAATTATGATTATAGGCATTTAAAATGCATGGAATGTTTCTACTATGCCTACGTGATCCAGAAGGCCTTTTCTATACAAGGCTTATTTACTCTCAGAACTCTAAATTTACCGTGTCATTTTAACACATTCTTGGGGGCTGACAGAGCTGGAGATACTTTCATAGGCTAATGTAAGTGGACACACAGAAGTGCCAAAGTGCATTAGGAAAATGGAAATCTATTCTGCTTCACGGTTGAATTTACTCTTCTCTAGAGACTGAATTTATTTGCATATTTTATTTCAAATATATGTGAGTTACACTGAAGGAGGTTTGAAATTAAATAAATGCCACAGTTAAATGGCAGACATAACACTGGAAAACCTAATAGCCTATCGTGAATTTTCCTTTTCGTAGGAATTTAAGCCTTTGTTACTTTTTGGTGAAAAAGTTATACCTGTTCTGTAAAAATGAGTGAAATTGTGATGGAAAATGTTGGCCAGCTGAAAGAGATATTTGATAATTACTATATGCATTACCAATACATGAGGAGAAGTAAAAGATAAATAGAATAAAAATATAAGGGTACTTCGAAAAGTTTGTGGAAAAATAGAATTGAAAGATAGCATCAATCTATCCATGAACTTTTGAAATGCTTTCATATATGTGAACTTGTATATATATACACACACACACACACATCCTTTTATATAGGAACTCATATATGTGTACTTATATAGAGAGTGTATACACACACACACACACACACACTCTATACATATCCTCATTTATTGAGTGTATTTCAAACAGTTTGTGGAAAGATTTATATTATCTTTCAATTATATTTTTCCAAGAACTTTTTGAAGTATTCTCATAATTGATTTTCTTAAATGATTTTCTTTTTCTAAATATTATTTCCTGAATCCGTGCATGATTTTCTTCCACTGAATATTTGAAATACTAAAATCACTAGAAACATTTCAGAAGTGATTGACTTCTTTTTTAAATAAAAGAAATATGGAAACTTCATTTATAAAAAACAGGCAAAACAGACCAACATACCTTTATTATGACCAAGGATTTGTGAACTAACTCAACTAAAAGTTTCAAAAGCAATTTGAATTCAAGTTTTTAAAATAATCTTTTATAAATTTCAAATAAATACAAATCTGATATGTTTAATTATAAAACATGAATGCTTAATTAATAAAAATATGAACAGATTTGATACTTTAACATATTCTCTAATAATTGCAATATATGAGGAAAAAATTATAGATGAAAATCACATTTAATATCAAATGACTATCTCATCAATTATGATTTGTAATTATGGCTTTGATTTATAAATACATCTTGATGGTTGACTTCTTGATCTTGCTTATACACAGCCTGACTTTGAACTATTTTTTTCTTCGGCCTTGATAGTAGGTTGGGACATTTTGCATTCACTCTGTCCTTATTTTGACTCCCCTCATGCTATCCCCACTTAGTTCTCCATATGTAATAGCAGAAATGTCATACCCCCAAATAAACATAATAAACAGAGCTTTGGTGCCAGGTCACTCATTTTCAACTCTCTATCACTGCTCTTGTGTATTGGTATGCCCTTGACTTTTTAAATGCCAGCCTACTGCTTTAACAGGCCCAAAGAAAAATGCAGACTGCCAAGAAAATACAAGAAGTTAGCTAAATGGCATGTGGGTAAACCTAATCACCCATGATTGGTATGCCCTTGACTTTTTAAATGCCAGCCTACTGCTTTAACAGGCCCAAAGAAAAATGTAGACTGCCAAGAAAATACAAGAAGTTAGCTAAATGGCATGTGGGTAAACCTAATCACCCATAACATATAAGGAGATTAATATAGTGATTGTTAATATGGCTGCCATAAAATCTGTTTCAAGGTGCTCAATAGATAACTGTGGGATTGGATTGTAAGATTTAAATTCTTCTGCCTTTGTTTTTCTTCTTTTCAAACACTGTAAGTTGTCAGACTAATGAAGCCTGAATCTTCAGGATATTAAAACAAATTAGGCAGTGGTTTCCCTAAATATCGGATTCTAAGTCAAAGCATTATTTTGTGATTTTATGAAATATAAGAACAGAGATAACTAGTTGTTTTACTTTATTTTGCCATACCACGGAGGTTATGCTATATGTTTGAGTGTGACCACTGTTTGCATAAAATGTAATACATAATTTTAGTATGCAGACTCCTTCTGTTGTTGTAAAAATTGATTTTCCATTTATTGGTTTCCAGAGAAAAAACATGTTCTTCCATGTTCTCTCTCTCTTTCTCTCTGTCTGTCTTTCTATATATTTATGTATATTATAATGAGAAATGTATGTAAGATATATATTCACATACATAATTTGGCAAAGGGAAAGGAAAATGATGAATAAAGTTGTGGCTTAAAGCACTTTATTATAAGTTCAATAATTCCCATTTTCTCTAAACATTTTTCTTCCTCAACTAATGAGCCATGCTGATCACAAAAATAAAATAAATGGGGGGAAATATGTACCTTTATTTTTCTACCCATTAAGCTCTCATTCATTTGGCTGTCCATTAATCTCTTCCTTCTTGTAAAGTGGCTCATGTAAATGAACTATAAATCTGTGGTACCAGGTTAACAACACAATGCTATAATAAAAATAAATAAATTATATGTTTCATAATGGTTCTGAATTGGAATAAAACATTTTAATTCTGTTCATGCCAGTATTTCAGTTTTTCCCTAAGTGGAATTGTATTATAAAAAACACTACAGTGTATATCACTTCAGAATGATTTTTCTGTGTGAGATTTTATATTATTTTTTATATCATGACTATTTACATGACCTTAACACAATGAGGAAAGTCTGAGTATAACCAAGTTCAGTTAATATGATCTAAACACAACACATGATACTATCTTCCAATAACTTTGATAACTTCATGGTTTCTTCTTAGGTCTTTTTCTTTTCCATGTTTCCCATTTTCTACCTACTTAAAAGTATCCAAATGTTACCGTTTTATCTTTTTAATGTCTTTAATTTTACTTGCTTTGCCGTCCTGCTTCCCTTTCATGAATTTTCCTTTTTCACCAACATTTCCTCCTTGCTTATTTAACTTTCTAATTAAATCCTGCCAAGATCCCTTGAGAATGGCATTGCATGTTTGCTGGCAGGCAGCATTTTGCTGTGCTGCTTCAGCTTGAAATTTGGGTACAAAAATGTTGATATTTACAAAGCATCCTGTAAAAGTCAATATTGTACCAGGCACAGCAGAATAGCAGCTGGGTTGTCATGCCTAACCTGCCAGCCCAACAAATCAGGTAGTGTTTAAAGGCATCAAAGTTAAAAGGAAACCTCTAGCATTTGGATATGTATTTTAGGTTATTCCTGAATCAGAGAAAGTT
>NW_007732352.1:88146-89714 GCF_000696425.1 Galeopterus variegatus | reverse complement strand
CAAAGCATCCTGTAAAAGTCAATATTGTACCAGGCACAGCAGAATAGCAGCTGGGTTGTCATGCCTAACCTGCCAGCCCAACAAATCAGGTAGTGTTTAAAGGCATCAAAGTTAAAAGGAAACCTCTAGCATTTGGATATGTATTTTAGGTTATTCCTGAATCAGAGAAAGTTTTAAAGGAAATGAATATCTGAACATGAAATTGAGTTTCTATCTTCTATTTAAATCATGTTTTTTTTGTTGTTATCTGCTAACCTTGAAAATGCCCATTTGAGTGTTGCCCAGTTTTAAGTGCTACTTTCAAACCACTTTACAGGTTAATAACAGGTGTAACCTTTCCAAATGTCTTTATGCATGTGCTATTTAAATTGCAACCCATTAGCAGCAATTACTTTTAGTAAGCTTAGAAACATGCAATATTTTATATTTGATGTGTCCTTTGCATTGATTTAAGGAAACCATGAAAGATCTGTGATAAACTCTTTGGTGCAATTTGTAAAGCATAATTAATCAATTGCTGAATTGCATTTTTGAAAGTTAGTATTGATTTACATTTAAGAGTAGACAATCAATATGATATTATTGATTAGTAATATAAACACTAAATATTTTATATCATTTCTTCATGTTATATGGTTTCGTTATTCTGAAACTCTTCCACCCAATTCTTTAAACTCCTATTGAACATTTACCCTTTAGGCTATATAATAAAATTCTACCAAATAATTATGTGCTCTTTTACTGCTTTCTAATGACTATATCTGTCACTTCACTGGACCGTAGACTCCTAGAGGCTACAGATTCTATCACAATGAAGTCTTGGACCAGGTGCTAAACATCTTCTGATAATTAGTTGATATTAGAGTCATTATTTTACTTTCCCAGGTAACATTGTTGAATTGTATTTTACTCATTTCCTGTTGTCTGGGAATTGTTGAGAGTTCAGTGGGGGAATTAAGAAAAGTTCATAATTAGATAAAGGGCAGTAGTTATCACATTGCTATACTTTAAAAAATTTTACTGTGTATTTTTCTGATTTTATAACAAATTTCCCACACCTTTATATGAAGCTTTCATTAATAATCAATAAAAGCAACTTCATTACCAGTAAGACTTTCAACTTGTTTTCCCTCTCGTATTGCATTATAACACAATGTAAAAACAGGAAAGAAATGAGTTTAAGTCCAGACCTAAATTAATTTCATTCCAAAGCAGTTTAATAATTTTCACATATAATTAACAAACCACAGTTATAAAATTCTAAGAAGCAGTGGCAAAAAGAGAAACACACCAGAAGACTAGAATTGTATTAATACCCCAAATTTCAAAGACAAAATTTAGTTTAAGAAAACTACACATTCATGTCAACCCTGGGAAAATTGTAAAATAAATTATCAAGTTGTTTTTGGAGGAGCACTCAGGGGGGGGGGGATGTTCCTAATCTGTGTAGCACAGGCAGCTAGTTTCCTTGGAATGAGACTCTTAAGTGAATCAAGAGTATACCCATTTCAGGGTAGCCTCAGTGGAGATGCATTCCTGTTGTACATTATTGGCAATCATTTTTCCAT
>NW_007732352.1:75843-87739 GCF_000696425.1 Galeopterus variegatus | reverse complement strand
AAAAAATATATGTTCCTAATCTGTGTAGCACAGGCAGCTAGTTTCCTTGGAATGAGACTCTTAAGTGAATCAAGAGTATACCCATTTCAGGGTAGCCTCAGTGGAGATGCATTCCTGTTGTACATTATTGGCAATCATTTTTCCATTCTCTTCAAACCCTTTGAATTTCTGAGCCAACACTTGGCTAGTTTGTCCTAGCTACTAGCTGTATGATTACATGCAACTTTTATAATACTTTTCTTAATTTGAAAAAACTTGAGTAATGTCTGGTTGCTTATCTATCGCTCATTTTGTTTCCTTAGGCCTTTCTTGGATAGTGCCTGGTGTTAATGTTTGTATTTTAATATCTGACATTTTTTTCTTTGTGACAAATCCAGAACATTCACATGCCATAATTTCATAAATATGGGTCAAATTTGATCCCTAAAAGAGTACTGCTCAATATTAATATGCATACAGATCACCTGGGGAGCTAGTTAAAATGCAGATTCTGATTCAATGGGTCTAGAAAAAAGCCTGAATTTCTGCCTTTCAAATAAGGTCCCAGGTTATGAATATTTAGCATAGAAAGATCATAGTAATATAGACTGGATTGGCAGTGACACAGTAGAATTAAAAATAGGTGCTACAATTCACCCTCACCTTGGGATGGTTTGGTAAACTGGTCAGTGGTTCATTGTTAGATACTATTTAAATAGAAGGAAGATTTTTACATAAGGTATGTATAGGAAAAATTTAATAAGTTGCTTTTACAAACATGATATGCAAGGAAGATAAATGCATGTATTTCCTCTGATGTAAGATGGTAAAAATTGACCGACTAAATATATATATATATATTTTATATATATTTATATATATATATAAATATATATTTCATATATATATATGAATTTTAAAATCACAAAACTAAATGTATTTAAAGGAAATTTGAATAATTAAACTTTCAAAATTTTTTTTGATGAAAAGTGTAGCATTTATATTTTTAAAGTTGTTAAAGCTTAAACTGCAGTATAATTTTTATGAATATTTCTTCACAACTCTCTTTTATCATCTGTAAAATGGAAAAGTATTATTATGCATATAAAATGTGAGTATACAAATAACAGGCTTACCACATAGGAAGTGCTAAATCAATAGCATTCATTTTAATTATACAAAAAATTATACAAAATTGAACTTTTGTCCAAAGTTCAAACTTAAGAAGAAATTAAAGGAAGCTTATAAAGAAAACAGCCATACATGATCACATTCCTAGAATAGCCATCACCATGGCATTCCAGTTTTCAGAATAACTTGGAGATTTAGAAGTATAAGCTTTAAAGTCAGATTTGAGTATACACTTAGGACCTTGATTATCTTGCTTTCACCTCTTGAGACTTGGTTTAAACATCAATCTCATGGTTATTATGAGAACTAAACAACATAATGTACATTTAGCTCACAGTACAAGGACATACACAATACAGAGGCTCAATTATGGATACTATCTTTTTATTTCAAGTCTATTCAGAGAAAACGGGACAAAGGAAACCAGGACAAAGGAAAGTGAAAGCAAATTAATTGGTGATAAATTAAGCAAAGTACTAAACATAGCTAAAGTTAGGTTTTAAGGCTGATGCCTTTAAAGCTCAGGAAGAGTCATTGATAGACTGTAAATAAAGTGAAAGTCATGTATTTTTAGTGACTAAGAATGACTGTATGTAAAGCCAAGGCCCAGAGATCAGAGAGAAAAAAAAGAAAGAAAAAAATACATATATATATGTCAGTGGGGATGGAAATACACTTTTTTAGTGACTAAGAATGACTGTATGTAAAGCCAAGGCCCAGAGATCAGAGAGAAAAAAAAAAAAGAAAAAAATACATATATATATGTCAGTGGGGATGGAAATACACTAGAATCTTGGGAATGGGAGTGTATCTTAGAAATTTTCAGATGACAGAATTAACAAACCGAAGTGAAAATAGATGCTTGTAAATAGATGAAGAGCTTCAGTTCTGAAGCCTAGACCCATCTGTCATAGTCCTCACTTATTGCGATATATTTAACTTTCTTGAAACTTCTGGTGTTGTGTCATCTTCTCAGACGGGAAAAAAATGGGTGAGGGGAAGGTAATAGTCCAATTACCTTGAAAAATAATCTCAAGATCGTCTGTGGGAACTAATAGTGGACATTATTAAACATGAAAGGATTGAGTGAAAGAGGCAGGTTGTGAAATTCTACTCAAAGTTGAACTCTCAAAATAGAAGATATTTTCCCCAGTAATGATGGCCTCATTGAAGCCTGGAGTGAGCATTCTTGTATTCCTTTCAGCACTATAATTTTGTGATGTCAAAATAATTGGGACTCAGAAAGTACATTTTAGAAATTGATATCTTTCAGTGAGGCAAAACCGAAAACCAGAGTAAAGCCTCGCATTTGTGTGTTTCATAGATAATGGAATAGAAGCCAGTTCATTCAATCATGTATTCTCATATTTAAGAAAACTTTATTGATCATTTAATATGTGCCAGATGCTGTGCTAAGGGTATTTGTCTCAAAGAGCTTATGACCTAGTAGAAGAGAAAATTGTGTACCTGAATTTTATATTCCCAAATATGTGTATGTGTACATGTGATACATATAATGTATGTGACTATATATAACATATAGTAGAATATAGGTAACTGTATATATGTGATAACCCCAAGTATCACTGTATGTATGGATGGATAAATAATATTAATTTTATGCATATATATTATGTATAATATGTATAATATAGCATGTATAATATAAATACTTGGGATTATAATAGATATAAAAGGATTACTAGACATATTACATATATAAAAGTGTAAATGAAAGTCTATGTGAGTTTAACAGATGAAAATATTGTGGAGGACATGACTTTCTTTTAAGCAGTGTTTTGAGGTACAGGTAAGAATCTGTATAGTAAAAGAAGGGGGATGGGGTGCAGGAAAGGCATTGTGGGGAGAAGAAAAAACATGAGGCTTAAAAGTGCATGAAATAGCTTTTATTTGGTCTTAGTGTGCTATGTGTCAGATAAAAGAACCAGTGTAAGGCTGGAGTGATAAATTAGACTTCTATTTTAGAAAGTCTTCAATTCTATGCCAATTATTTTGGAATTTATTTTGTGAGCAGTAGGATTCCAGGTGAACTTTCTAAGCAGTAGAGAGTCATGATCAGGACATATGTATTAAGAAGATAACTATGACAATAATGGAAAGAGATAAGATTGAAGTATTTAGAAAATTATATGGATGGGCCAGATGAGAGATGATAGTGGCCTGTACTGGGGTAGTGGCAAAAGGAATGGAAAAGTCAGATCTCAAACTTTGAAGATCTCATGAATTTTTATAGTGGTCTCTTCCCTTTTAGCAACTGACCTTGCTAATCACAAGAATTCAGTTATACAGGAAACTATGTGGTTACGCTGATGCTGTAGCTGATTTAACTCCTTATGTGCTGTAATCACACACTATATCTTTGGTGCTTTACCTAAATGATAAAACAAGAATAAATTGTGAAGAAATATTCCAGAGTGTTCTTTGAAATTGAATTTTTATAAAATGGCCTGTTATACAGTATATAATAGAATAGTTTTCATTGAAATAGCTTCCTGCTTAGAAGATGGGGAAGAACAAAATTAATTAGTTAAAATGCACATCAATTATTGAGTTGTATGCCAAGAATCATGGAAATCGCATTTTATGCATTATTTTGTTTAATCTTCACAAAACCTTTGAGGCTAAGTATTATGATTAGCCACATTTAACAGATGGGTTCACAGAAAAACAGAGAATTTATGTAAATTGCAAACACATGTTGATTTAAAAGTCCTACTATTTATCCCTTTTGTAGGGTCTTTTAACCTTACCGTCCACACTTACAGCTCCTAGGATTTTTTGTCTTAGTTAGGAAAAATTAAGAACTTGTTTCAATATTATTGATTTTACAAAGGATAAATATATTAATGTTAAGAAACCTTAATTCAAATCCTAAAAAAAGTTGATTATACCTGCTATGATACCTGTAGGAGGTGGTACAGTGTCAAGCATCATGTAAAATTTTGAAATTTAAGACTGGCAAAAATGTTGGGGATTATTTAGACTAAACACCTAATTTAATAGCTGGCAAACTGACTTGGAAAGGTAAACTGAAGTCAGATCATGGAAAGCCTGGAATAACATCCTAAGGAGTTTGGATTTTATTCCTTAGAAATCGTGGCTCTGTGGATGTATAAAAGGTGTTTGAACTCAGTCACCTGATCAGAAGACTTGGGATGACTGTCTGTCAGTAGGTATAGGACTCATAATATGGGAGAAGATATTAGAGGTTAAAAAGTAAAAGAGATCACTTGGAAGATTTTACATTAATCTATGCATAAAGTGATGAGATCCTGAGGTACAAGAGATAATTGAAAAATAAAACACCAAAATTTGTTATCTAACTGGTTGGTGGAATAAAAAATCAAGGATGACTACAAAGTTTCAAGACTGGGCGACTAGGACAATTTTGTTGATATTTAGAGATTTAAGGAGAACCAGAAGATTATAGGGGTAAAATGAGAACTTCGATTTAGCCATGTTGAATTTTAGACAGTGGAAAATTATTTAAAAACTACCTTGAGATATAAAACTGAAACTGAAAATAGAAATGAAAGCTGGATATTTAATTTTGAGAAACATCAAATAGAAGTGGTATTAATACTATGCAATTATATTATCTAGAAACAGATTGGAAAAAAGAGAGAAGTAGAGCCTAACCCCCCTTGGTAAGTTGTAGCAAGGAGGTGGAAGGAGCAAGCAGGAGGAATTGTTGGAAAATATAGTATTGCAGAGAGAAAAGGAGGAGCATGTTTCAAAGAGGATTGGGGAAAACAAAGACTGGGAAAAGGTCAATTGAGAGATCATTGATAACTTTAGAAAGCACTTAACTCACAAGGTAAGGGTCAAAGGTCAAAAGTGAGAGTTGTGCATGACAAAGAAAGTGAGCTTTTTGAGAGCAAAGATAATCTTATTTATTGTTATATCCTCTGATCCTTTTATACTGTCTGGAACTTTGTAGGAGTAAAAGATTAAAGATTTCCTGAAGGTGAGGATTGATGGGAGAAGGCAAGAAAGAATGGGATCAAGATAATAGGTTGAGGAAGTAGCCTTGGAAGTGAGGATCAGAAATAATTTTGAGATAGCTACAAAGAGATTGTGAGTATCCAACTCAATGATTTTGATCTTTTTCCACATCAGAGAAAGAGAATTCATCTATTAAAAAATCATGAAATGGATTAGTTCCTTGGGAGTTTCAGAAAAGGTTTAAAACACTGTGAGGAAATGATAGACGCAAATTAATAAGCAGAAGAAAGAGCAAGGGTCCATTTGTAGTGGGGTAATAAGTTCCTAAGTTGTTTCAATACAAATAATTTTGTATCTTCTTACAGCTATATTTGACTACAAATTGGCAAATGTCTATATTTATTTATTACATAAAGTATGTTTGGTTTTACAAGATATGAGCAAGTTGGCTTGATTTTTAAGTACACCCATATTTTTATAATGTTATCAATGTTACTACATAGGTATTACATATCCAAAGTCCAAAAGATCAACAGGAGGCCATACAGAAAATAGTTTTTTCTCTAGGATGCTTCCTGTATGGTATGTATTATTATGTTTCATCAAGTTAATGGTTTTCCCTAACTCTTTTTGCAATTGCAAAGTTAACAGATGTACAAACATAGACATCACTAATTCTGAAGAAAGTCTATTCTGTAAAATAATGCCAAATCATTAAGAAAATCTTTAACAAAGCTAGTTCTCTAGGAAAAGCAGAGGAGATTTTTTAAAATATCATGAATGTCATTAAAAACAAAACTTCAATTAATTTTGAGATACATCAAATAGAGGTGTTCTAGAATATCGTGTTTGAGTTGTAAGTGGTGACTGATGAAGTGATCAGAGAAATAAAATATTGATTGCTTATGGCATTAAAAAATGAGTTTAGGTTTCTTTCCATAATTATTCACACACAGAAGGCACAGGTTGTATCTTTTCAGAATTTTCTTGAAAGTGTTTGAGGCCTAAATGATAAAATAGAACAGAGAAAGTGAATCTAGATGCCTAATGTTTTGTAGCGATGCACTCTGAATGAAATAGTTCCAGTTGGTCCTTATGTACAGCGAAGATGACAGTAGACAAAGGTTGAAAATATGAAAATTTCCGCCGTTCTTCAGACCCATATTCAGTTAGCCTGTTACTATTTTTTTGATATATTTGCCTGTATCCTCATTTTTCCCTAGAACAGAGAAAGTGAATCTAGATGCCTAATGTTTTGTAGCGATGCACTCTGAATGAAATATTTCCAGTTGGTCCTTATGTACAGCGAAGATGACAGTAGACAAAGGTTGAAAATATGAAAATTTCCACCCTTCTTCAGACCCATATTCAGTTAGCCTGTTACTATTTTTTTGATATATTTGCCTGTATCCTCATTTTTCCCCAAACCCTTTCTTTGATAGTGGCTCCCTAGAAATTTGCAAAGCAGCAGTGTTATTCATGGTATAATCAAAATGCTTAAAATTGTGTCTTCACACATCCTTCAAAGGCTGTGCCTTGGCCGCATGGTGCAAAGGGGTTGAGGTCATTAGTTCTCCCACTAATTAGGTTGAACTGAACAACACAAAGGAGATTATCCAACTGAAGCGCCCAACATGATCACCCTTTCCAAACAAGGATGGATGCCAGCTCTTAAATCTTCTAATCTGAGTATGACTCAGCTACTGCTGTTGAAGGTTTTCTTTGTAGGTAAAGGCATTCCTAGAAATTGATGCTTATACATTGAGTTCACAAATTAGATTTGGCCTTAGGTAATGTTCTTTTAGAAAATAATAACTCTTTTAGGAGATTCCTCATTGAGTTCACAAATTAGATTTGGCCTTAGGTAATGTTCTTTTAGAAAATAATAACTCTTTTTCCTAAAAGTAGGAAAGCTGTTTCTTCTTGTAAGTTTGGGCTCTTAGGTTCTCCCCAATGTTCATATTGCGCTATCATACCTCCTGACATACCAATGCCAGGCAGGAAGTTTTAGATTAAGTATCAGCTGCTAATGCTACCATAGAATTCAAAGTAAGGGTGAACGAAATGAGTTATGCGGCCTTCTGTCTCTGTGAGGACTCTGACACCATCATGTAGAAATTTACAGAGTAATTCCATGGTTCCAGATTTTGAGCACTGAAATAAGAACTCAGTCTAAGTTTGCATAATGTGAGGACTTTACTGAATAACTTTGTCCAAGTGGTATAGGTGGATGCTATCTGGGAATGACCCCCAAACTTATGTAATAATACAGTAATAATATTTTATTGCTTGACTTCTTGGCTCTGAACAAGTGAGAAGGGTGGATTTTTAATGAATAAGACATTTAGGTATTTAGAGTTTGGTGATGGTTTTTGTACATCATATTTAATGTCTTATAACTTTTAGATTCATAATTATACAAGAAATGGTTACTGTCTGATACTTTAGGTCTTTCTGCATTAGCAGACTGAAGACAGCCATTTTTGGAAGTAATTGACCATACTCTAAATGGCAGGCCTTATTCATTCATTTGGTCATACATTCCTTTAACAGTAGTGCTGGGTGTTCTACCAGCTATTGGGTATATAAAGGTAGGCTGTCTGCTACTTATAGACTTTTCCATATTGTTGGTGGTAAGAATAATGGAAAAATGATAACAGGTAAGAGTCAGGTTGGACATACATAGAAAAGAAGGACTCCTAAGAAATGGTTGGATTTGGAAAGTGCTCTGTTTGTATGGGTAGCTCTCTCAGTAACTGTGGTTAAGATGATGACATTGAAGTCAGAGAGTTAAAATCCCAGATCTATGATTACATTGTGCAGTATTGCATATACTAACTATCCTGATTTGAGCATTATATATTGCAACAGATATTGATATTCAATGCTGTACCCCACAGATATGTACAATCAATTATGTTTCAATAAAAAAAAATCCTAGATCTGCCACTTGATTATTGCATGACTTAGAGGAAATTTTTCCCTTTGATATTCAATGCTGTACCCCACAGATATGTACAATCAATTATGTTTCAATAAAAAAAAAATCCTAGATCTGCCACTTGATTATTGCATGACTTAGAGGAAATTTTTCCCAGTTTACTCATCTACAGCATAGATATAATAATGATTCCTGCTTTATAGTGTGGCTATATAGAGGTTTAAAGAAGATAATGCATTTAACACATTTTGTGGCACACACTAAGTGCTTAGCCTGTACCTATTATTATTGTTATTATTATTATTATTTCTTAACTATTCCCCAACTTCCATTTTCTTTTTTTTAATTGGTTGTGAATATTCATGAGATACAAAGCTAATTGTCACCACTTGTGCCCAAGATGTGATGGCCAGATCGATACTGGCAGCGTGCCCATTACCACAAATTGTGATTATACCCTGTGTCCCCCACCCAGCCATCCCCAACCTCCCTCCCCATCTCCCTTTTCTCCACTCCACTTTGTATCCCTAGATGCGCTCTCTCTCTCTGCAAGTCCAGCACACCACTGTGGACTTTCTTTCCTTCCTTCTTTCTCTCTTATCTCCCACTTATGAGTGAGTACATGCAGTATTTATCTCTCTGTGCTTTGCTTATTTCACTCAACATAAGTAGAAATAATATTCATACTCATCTTAATAAAATAATTTTCCTTCACATAATGTTTGGCTGTTCACAGATTTGAGGCTTCCAGTTTATATTATTATATTTATAAGTAAATTCTGTCAGCTAAATAGATGAGGCATTATCTTCTCAGGTTTGGTTATGTATAGAGTGAGGCACAGAGTGTAAATGGCTTACCTACACTGCCAGCCAGTGGCCAACTCTAGCCAGAAGCTGGCCCTCTTAACTCCCCTCTCTGTTGCTCAATTGCTCAAAAATTACTTTACTGCCTGGAAAATTCTTTTAGATATTTTAAGAAAGTTTTAGGAGAATACATACTGGTCTAAAAATTCAGAAATTGACTTAATTGTGTGACTGGGGCATGGAGACTATGATTTTTCAATTGAGAAGGATATGAACTGCCAAAATTATCCACACCAAATTTGGCTGTGAAACAACCTGAGGAGCACTTTTTCTCATAGAATATACAGCTACCATGGATTAAACATTGCTGCAGGAAAGTTCTAGCAGAGGAAGAAGGCTATCCTTAATTTTCCTGGAAATCTACAATTACTTTATTTGCTCATTTGGTATAACTGATGATAATTTGACAGGGAAACCCTGTGTACTACTTCCTTAGCATCTTTATTTTATATTGAATATCTCTCTCAAGGTTAATTCTTTTAAAATAATTTAAACTTTGGTTTGGTCATTGTTTGGGGTACTCAAAAAACAAACAAACAAGCTCAGTTTACTAGCTACAGCTCAGATTTCATTCAGAGCTGCAGTTTAGCTGGCTTATCATAGAATGGATTTGAGCCAACTGTCCTTGTAAGCTTCTCAATACAGGAGCCACTAGCCACGTTTGGCTACTGAACACATAGTGTGTCTATTCTGAATTGAATTGTACTGTAACTATAAAATTCACACCAGATTTTAAAGGCTTAATATGAATTAGGTTACGTAATATCTTGTTAATAATTTTATATTGATTACAGTTTGAAATAATAGCTTAGATATATTGAGCTAAAGAAAGTATATTATTAAAACTAATTTCACCTTTTTCTTTTTTTTTAAGGTGACTATTAGAAAATTTAAAAATCCATATGTGGTTCACATTGTGTTTCTATTGGGCAGTGCTGTTGAAGACCTTTAATTTTGGACACATTTAAAGAATACTATGCATTAGTGAGTCCTTCAAATATTTAAGAAGTTTGTAGTGGTACAATATTTGAAATCTTGTAGTAATTTGTATTTAAAGTCTCATTTCTCCTTTTTATATTTATTTATTTATTTATTTATTTATTTATTTATTTATTTATTTATTTATTTTTGTCTTTTGTCTTTTTTCGTGTCCGGCAACGGATCGCAACCCTCAGTGTCGCGCCCGTACTGGACCGGGGACTGGCAACGGGATCGCAACCCCCGGGGTCGCTCCCGTGCCTCGCTCAGCCAGTGAGCGGGAACCGGTCCGTATGTGGCATCCGAACCCTCGGGCGGGAGCGCCGCCGCGCTTCCCAAGCGGCGCACTTATCCAGTGCGCCACTGGGCCGGCCCTCCTTTTAATATTTATTTTTATATATTCCTGAAATATCACCAGTAATTCCATTTCTATAGTAAAAATAAATACATACACATATAATTTTAAATAATAATATTCATGATATTAATATTATTCTCCAAAAATGACACAAGTCATATATATTAGTTGTAGATAAACTATAATGTTATATATTTAATAATGCGCTTAGTTGCTCATTTCCCTGTACATCCATAATAGGTTAAGTTTGGGATATAAAGTTGGGTAATACTTGGTTCTTGCTCTCAAATAATGTATAATCTAGTAGGTAAAATAGATAAGTAAATATCAGTGAGAGTGTAGACAAATGTATTTTGATAGAAATAAACATATGTTGTTGTGAGAGTGCAGAGAGTAGGAAAGTACTCCCAGAGGAGTTGAAGCTGAGTTTTAGGAGCTCTGTGGACCAATTAATACTCATCAGATGAAGAAGAGGTGTATTCCAGGTACAGCATTAGCCAAGGTTCAGAAGCATGAAACATGACCTGTTTGGGAAGTAAATGTGTTCTCTATGGCTTAAACAAAGGCTGTGTTTGTTATGGGTGGGAGTGAATAGGGGCTGATGGAGGGGAGACTAATGGCAAGAGCTGAGATTGTGCCAGATGATGCTAAACTATGTGATTCTAAAAATATGAGATCCATTACATAGTATTAAAGAGTATTATGGAGGGGAAATTTGCAGCTTGAGAGCTAACTCTGAGAGGAGACTGGAGAGTAGATTTCAGGGGGAATAGAAAGCAGGTGAAGAAATTGGTCAAGAGGTCATTGCAGTAGTCCAGGCAACCATTTATGACTACCTCAGCTAAGGACTTTGTATGCCATAAGAAGTAAGGCAGGAAATAAATAAAATGAAGGAATCTAGGATAACACTCAGGTTTCTGTCTTGTATTACAGGATATCATTTTCAAAAATAGGGAATATCAGGAAACAAGCAAGATTGGTAGAGGGAAAGATTGTTCAATTGAACACATTGAATTTGTGGTATCTGTTAAAAATCATCTAGTCATTAATTATATATTTGGGCCTGGAGCTATAGATTGGAGAGTCATTATTTAAGAAATAATTCCATTAATGTGTTTGTGGATTGAGCTCTCTCAGAAAATGCAGAGTGACAAGAACAGAGGGCCAGGGACTAAGTCTTTTGATGAAAATTAGGATGTATTAAAGATGTATCCAGAGAGAATTCATATTATACATTTTGCAAAATTACTAATATTATCTGTAGCTTTGGTAGACCAGAACTGTCCTAAAAGACAGATGTTTTATAATTTCACTAAATTATCATCATTTTACCAGTGATAAATGATGGGAACCACACTATTATTCAAAATTATGTAAATCAAATATAAAAAATATATTCTTGGCATGCATTTTATGGCTATGATCAACAATTTTCCCAGAATATCATAATTGATATGAACATCAGATGTTAAAATGCCCCTTAAAGCTGACTAGGAAGAGCAGATGGATTCATGGAAAGGGTACCAAAATAAGTAACTCCCAATTATAACTATCACTTAACGAAAGTCTTCGAATAAAAACAGTGTATATAATACAACGGAAAAGGCAGTGTTTTTTTTTGTTGTTGTTGTTTGTTTGTTTTTTACCAGTATTAAAATAACATTATTTAAGAAATCAAA
>NW_007732352.1:73608-74504 GCF_000696425.1 Galeopterus variegatus | reverse complement strand
AATTTGTTAGAAATATACTGACCAATACAATGGGTTAGAAATAATTAGTAGTGATTTCAGGAATGTACTTACTGGTGCAATTTATAGTCAGTTATAGGCTTCATATTCCCAAAGTTTACAGAATAATCATGCTAGCAGGATTTTTTTAATGGCCTTGGGTCATTTTTAAAGATGGATTAAAATCATTAATAACATTTGCAGTTATGTAAGCGCTGGCCATAAAATGCCATTACTCATTTGTTCTACTTAGGCAACACAAAATGCAATTGCTGGATTGATCTGATCTGCAGCTGGATCACTTACTGGCTCATTAATTTTTATCATATATTGAGTATTCTGACCTGGTACATCAGCTTTTGAAATAACCACTTGTCTTCTGTCCCTGGACAAATAGCTACTGGATGCATTTTTAAAATGTTGATCTAATTTATTTTGTTCTCATTGAACATCTGTGAGAATGAAAGGCTGGTAAACAAGTGTTTAGGTTTACATGTACTGTGGGACTCATATCACCTCTGCGTACACTCCTACAGGATCAACTTAGACAAATTTGTTTAGATGGTGAAACGGGTCTTCAGCATTTCACCTCTTCTCATTCCACTCTCCCTTCTCTTTCAGCACCCATGCCCAGCCATTTATTTTTTGCTCTTTCTGCCACTTGGTAGTCTCAGAGAAATAAAGTCATTTGGATGCTTAAGGTGAAAAAGACTTTGTAATAACATCCTTTTGCCTTCTTAGTTTTGTGTATCTCCTCAAATCTTCTTCTCCAGCACACAGAGACTTTTTACACCTAGCATGAGAGAGCACATTGCCTGGACATCGTGAATCCTCACCCCACATGTTCAGTTCTTCCCCTCGTGAGAGTAACAGGATGAAGGACCACAGTTCTGTGACAC
>NW_007732352.1:69752-72625 GCF_000696425.1 Galeopterus variegatus | reverse complement strand
CCCAAACCATTTTATTTTAATTGAACAATATATCAGCATAGCAGGATTTTATTCTCTGTGATTTCTGTAGCCATGTGGTTCTCAATAATACACGTCTTGTGTGCATGCCGTTTGAAAAATCTACACGTATATTAAACTCAGTATTCTGCTCCCCCTTTTAATTTAGCCTTTTCACTTTTTGTACCTCCTTTCATTTTATATTTTTCTCCTCATCTGAAAAATGTATGTTTCTATTTCCCCTTATTTTCTCTCTTCTTACTCTTTATATTATCTCCATGACACCTTTTTTCTTCTTTCCTTCTGCATAAAGTGTCTCTAGTCTCTATCCTTTGTGTGTTCGTAGAGGAGGATTTATCTCCCTTGGGTAGTTTAGTGACCAAAAAGACAGTTAATGCATGGCCTGGTTGGCATGGAGAGTAACCGGTACCAAGAACTAACTCCCTTTGCTATTAATAGGACAGTGGCCACAAAAGACAGGCGCCCCTTCTGTCCATGCTCACCTGTAGCCTCTGAGTGCTCTTAGGGAACAGGAAACAAAATCTTTCCTTATTAGAGACTTAGAGCTGGAGAAGAGTTTCCAAATGATTTTTTAAACAGCCTCCAAACCATCCCCTTCTTTGAATGAAGGGCTATTCTCTCAAATTTCACATGGCAAAGTTGATTATTTTACACACATCTTTTCAGAGACTTAATTATATAGAAAAAGAACTAAGAAAAGACTCAGAAAATAAATGGCTTTGATAAAGCAGATTTTATAAAAATCCCCTCATCTCTTCAATTCATCATAATATTCCAGAGATTTTCCCCTGGCCACGGATGAATGTAATTGTTTCTTTTATGACACAAATGGAATGTTTACTTTCCTACTGCTCAATGGTAGTTGAAATGCTGTGGGGAATGTGCTTCTGTGGTATCTTCTCCAATACACTGTATTCCAGTGCAATCAAATAAATTGGATCATTGAAGACCACCAGGCACATTCATGTTGCAGCAGTAGAGAGTGAGAGGGTCAATGTCCTGCATTCTGTTCCTGCCCCTTTCTTTCTTTGCTCAGCAGTGCACTATTTGGTCAGCATTATTTAGTCTCGTTTCTGCACTGTCTCCCTCTTCACATAACCTTCCCATAGATCACTACAGTGTGAGTGGTTTGTATTTCTCCCTGGTAGCTGTTGCTTCTCAGTCTCTCTCCTGCCTGTCTCTTTATCTCTTTTCTGTGTGCCAGATGTAACGCTGACACCAGGCCTTGATTGAAATCATAGAGTAGTTCTTTCACTACTTGCTATTCCTACGTCTTGTTTCTTTTATCTGGATTCAGTAAGTGAAGGTTATAGAACATACAGGATTAAGCAGGTTTATGAGAGAATTGGACATTAACTCTTTGGGAATTCTAGCGTGGCCGATAAGGCCATCCTGATGAAAAGGCCGCATAGTTGCTTCCTAAGAAGCTTGATTCCAGAGACAGCAAAAAAGTGCCCCTTCCTAGAAATTTCTTACTCACAAAACACTCAAAATTCTGCTTTGAGAGCACTGAACCTTTGACTTAAATATTTCTGCCTCAAAATATCATTATCAAGATAGATATGGCAATTTTTAACTTTTATAGGTCAGTATACAATTCTCAGCTATAAAATAATTATTCCCTTTTGCACCCAAGACCTTTGCACTGGGGAAAAGAAACAGAAGGACTCTGAGTATCTCTGACAGGGAAATTCCAAGAAAGTAGCACTTCAAAGACACCGGTGAGAATGGACTCTAAAAACCCGCAAATCTGATACAGTCTAGTGAAGCCACCCATGGCAGGTCAGAGTGTCAAGGGAGAGTCTTTTTTTTTTTTTTTTTTTAAATTACAGGTGGTCCAGGGAGAGTAGACACTTAGAAATTGTTTTGAAATGCCAATCAATTCCATTGGTCAGCATCATGGAACTCCTCTGCATGTTGGAATCCTGTCACAGCATATGATCTCAGTTGGAGGAAAGCATACAAAGGGGATGGGGGAGATGAGAGGGGAGCAGGACAGAGGAGGATAACAGGAGAGTTGTAAAAGAGGTTGGGAAGAAGCATAGAATGAAGGCCAGTCTACAGGGACAGACCAGAATGCCAGAAGGACATCTTAGTGTTACCGAGTTTTAGGGTCCAAAGAAGTGGAAAAGAAAACTTAAACATTCACTCAGCCAAGACAAATGATTCTTTTAAAGTCTCATAATGCACTACTGTGCGGAACGTATCTGGTAGATTAATGACCAGCTGTGGTAAAGGCCTAGAGCCCAATTTTAAGCTAGTGATAAATATCCTGGATTTAGAGGATTAAATGTTTTTGTAGCTGAGCTATATTTTATGAAATGATAAAAACAATTACTCTACCACATATAGAATTCTCACACACTGAAACCAAATTTAATTAGCTATGTCATTTTAGATGAGATTGGAGAACAAATAAATGTAAACATGCGTATTTTCAGTTTCATGTGTACTAGGATGGTCCTTCCTTTGCCTTTTACAGTTTTTCTTACATATTTTCTCAGCTAACTATTTCCAGTGCTCTTTTTTCCAATATCCTTCTTACGAGCAAAGTTATCCTCACTTCAACATGAGAAACCTGGTGGTAGAAAAGTATTTCATGAAGTGTAATGCATTTCCACATATGGTGAAGCAATGCAAGTTGTCTACCAGTTAGAAAGTTAATAAACAAGTCTATCAAATACCCTAATTTTTAAGAAACTCTAGGGAGCCACTGACGTAAATAAATAGAATTTTTAATGGATTCAAAGAGATAAAATACCTTTGCTTCTTTTCTGTGCATTACATTATGGTTACCATCTCTAGAAACCATAAAACTGTGTGTGTGTGTGTGTGTGTGTGTGTGTGTGTGTGTG